>NC_051161.1:174692878-174985488 GCF_013339745.2 Dermacentor silvarum | reverse complement strand
GGGCACCACCACACAAGACAACCTCGAGTTACCGACCTCAAACCAACGGAATAACTGAGCGCTTTCATCGCACGCTCTCTGACATGATAGCCATGTATTCAACCAGAGCACACAAATTGGGACGCAATTTTGCCATTCGTGACTTTAGTGTACAATACCGCCGTACAACACACAACTGGTTTACTCACCATTCTACCTCGTCTATGGCGTTTGCCCTCTTATTTTCTTGACGTCTCCTTCTTGTCCACCCCTGTCACTCCAGCTGCATCCTCTTGGAACAATATATATCACGCCTCCTCCACTGTCGCTAGCTCGCCCACATCAACACTGAAGCACGGCAACAGGACCGCAAGGACCTCTATGACGCATCCCATCACGTAGTGTTCTTCCGCCCGGGCGATGAAGTGCTACTCCGGACACCAGTTCACACTCCTGGCTTGTGCGACAAGTTTCAGTTTCAGTTCATAGCCCATACAGAGTCTTGGAGCAGACTTCTCCGTTAATTATCTCGTCCAACCTATTGTGGTTCCCACTGACCGCCGCTGTCGCGCTGCCGAGATTGTCCACGTCTCTCACATGAAGTCTTTCACAGGCGTTCGCCGTCCCTTAAGTTGCGGCCAGGCTGGCCGCTCGCATGCGGGGGAAATTAGTGTGGGCCTTTCTCAGTCACTTCTTCGTTGGCTGCACATGTTTATCATCATCGGCTTCTTCGTCTTCATCGCTTGTGGGGATTCATCTTGAGACTGATCTGTGCCTTGAGTGTGATCGGTCCGCCACGACTTCGCAGCGTATTAAAGGTCGTGTTAACGCTACATCGCAATATATATATGCAAGTGTTATTAATACACTGTACGACGCAGAATAGTCATTTCCGTTCGAATGTAACGCACTATGGAAGTCTCAAAGGTGAGTGACCGATACAAGTGAGGTCTTTTATTCGGAATGATTGTGCTGCCAGAGACTCGCGGCTGTTGAGCAGAGGTGCAGTTCCTGAGAGAATTAACGCCACGGGTGTTAATAAGTCCTGCTTAACCAGTTCCTAGCTCTCATTCAATATAAACGTCCTGTTTTGTGGCAGCCTGTAAATCTGCTAACTTGATTCAGAGAAGGAAAGTTTTTTTGAGTCTCACAATGTTCATCTTCTTCAACGAATGCAACAAAGGTGCACATATATCTAAGTGTATGTGAGACATGCTGTTCCTTAATTGCTTCTTTATGGTCGTTATGATAGTGCACCGTATAACTCAAAGCAGCCGTTTATAATATACAAGCTGCTGAGTTGAGCGGTCAGGTGCATTTTCAACGAACCCTTTGGTGCACATCTTGCATTTATGTATTCTTGAAATTTTTATATTTTTCGGATAAGCGTAACATGTTTTCTCGAAAATGGAGACTCGAGAATAATTTGTTTTGTTTACACCCCTAGAAAAAGCCGAAGAACCCAGCCACCTGCGTTTTTATTTATTTTTAATTTAAACAATTCTTCGGTTTTACGTACGTAGAAAGCACGATATGATTATGAGGCACCCGGTTAGTTTTCACCACCTGAGGTTCTTTAACGTACTGTTATATAGAAGTAGACGAGTCCTTTTCCATTTCGTTCCCATTGAATTCCGCGACCTGGATTGAACCGTGAGCTCCAGTTTAGCAGCGCAACGCCGTATTCTACTATATAGCCCCTAATGAGGCTACCGCGCAGGCTTTCTTCTTGTTTTTTAGATGCGGAGCATCTTATAGCGGTGGCCTGTCCCGCGGCTGTCGTTGGCGTCGGCGTCCGTCCGCACCTATCCTCATTCTGTCCACGCCAGCTGTGCGATAACGCCTCTCCTCCTCTCCCTCTCCACGCCATCTGTTCGATAACGCGCTTCTCCCTCCGTGTCTTCATCCGCCACCTGTGCGATATTGCGCGCATGCGCGCCTCTCTCTCTCCTCCTCCTCTCCGCGCCAGCTGCTTATATAAACCCGGTGCATGTGCCGCTGCCTCAGTTGCTGCTTCGGTTTAGTCACGCTGCGCTGTCCAATGCGCTGAATGGACGCCAACGAATCTGTCAACGAACTGTTTGGCACATCTTCAAACAGCAGCAGCCAGTTCATTAACAGAACCGCGAGCACCTCTGAAGACAAGGCTGCGCAGAGAAGAGCTCGCGACGCAGAACGTAAACGTCGGCGACGCGCAGCGAATCCAGATTCAGTTTGCCAACGCAAAGCCGCTTCGAAACGTCAGCGTCGAGCAGCGGATTCCACACTTTGAGAACGCGAAGCCGCTTTGAAACGTCAACAATGAGCAGCGAATCCTGAGCTTCGAGAACGGGAAGTCGCGTTGGTTCGTGTACGTCGAGCAGCAGAGCCTGAGGTTCGGGACCGTGAAGTTCAACGGAAACGTACGAAGCGAGCGGCGGAACCCGACCTTCGAGAACAGGAAGCCGCATTGGTTCGTGAACGTCGAGCAGCAGAACCTGAGGTTCGGGACCGTGAAGTTCAACGTAAACGTACGAAGGGAGCGGCGTAACCCGACCTTCGAGAACGTGAAACCGCATTGGTTCGTGAACGTCGAGCAGCGGATCCTGAGCTTCGGCAACGGGAAGCAGCGTCGGTTCGAGAATGTCGAGCAGCAACACGGCGTTCACGCGATGTGATGGTGACCAACGCAAGTTAACACGTTATAAAAACGTAATAACACCAAGTGAACAACCTTAATAACACCGTAATAACAACGTAATTAACGCCGTTATAACGACCGCGATGCTCCGCATCAGCCCATGGTTCCCCTCGGGAAGATGGTGTAATTTTTTTTCTTTTTTGAAGTATCAACTGGAAAAAAATTCCACGTACGGCTTACGGCCAATGATTATAGTATATAGAATGACTAACTAAAACCGTTTTCGGTGCTCAAGGTCTGACCGCAATAATGATCCTGTACCAATTACTCCGCATTCTGTTACACGAGGAAGGCGGAAACTTGAATGGAATGTTGCGCTGCAGTTTACTCTTCTTTTATCTATGACAATGCTTCCCGTAAATCTGAGTACAACGCGCCGAATGGAGCAGATATGCTTTACTTGCTTGGAGCGGCAAGCAGTAAGGTTACATATGTTTCATCGTCTACGTTTCGCAAGACCCACCGATGGAAAACTATATGCGCAACAATACACACGAGAGATACATGCTGCTTGAAGAACGAGAAAAATATTTGTTCTCCAAAGGGAACCGTTCAATAATATAGTAGAATGAAAGCCGACACTGCGGCCGCAATGCATGCGCAATCACCGAGCGGCATTAAAATAATATGAAATAAAGAAGACAAAGAAAGAAGTTTATTCTTAAGGCATAAATACATGTCATATGCAATTATGAACACCATTTGAGCGGTCTGAATGCCAATACCAGCGTGTGAAGTAGTACGAATGACCCTGCTGAGCAGTATTGCCAGTAGTTTCGCAATAGCACTTTGTCATCCTTCATTAAAAACAAACCATCAAAGTTCTGGCGAACCATCAGTACACCAAGCCAGAGCTCTCCTTCGTTCATTATTGCCAACCAACCATGCGCAGATAATCTTAGCATCACTGAAGCCTTTGATAATTACTTTAAATCAGTGTTCACCTGTGATGATGGATGCACCCCCAAGCTTTGCACTGTTCCTTGAGCATCACCTTTTCCTAGTATGGTAATCACTTCAGCTGGTGTACATAACCTTATACTCAAGATCGATATTATGAAAAGTACTGGGCCAGACAATATACCAGATATGTTTTTACGGCGATATTCTGAACGGAGCTCACGGTATTAATCCCTAATTTTTTCAAAGTCTGTAGAATCATCTACTGTTCCAATACTCTGGAAATGTGCTAAGGTTGTTCCCATACACAAAGACGTTAATAAGCAGTTAATGTCTAACTACAGATTTATTTCTTTAATATCGACATCTTGCAGACTATTGGAATACATTATTCATAAATATATCATTGAGTACTTATCTGAACATAATGTTCTCTCGCATGCTCAACATGGCTTCCCTTCTGGATTCTCGACGGTAACACAACTTCTAGAATTCTCCCATGATATTGCAACCACGCTTAACCTTAGAGGACAGCTTGATGCCATTTTCATTGATTACAGGAAAGCTTTTGATACAGTGTGTCAAAAAACTTCTCGTTAAACTCAAGGCTTTAATTCATGATTATAAACTACTAGGTTGGATACAGGGCTAGGTTGGATACAGTACAAGAACCCAGTTTGTTGCATTAACCATGTTCTCTCATCTCCTGTCAATGTTACATCCGGTGTACCACGGGGGTCCTTTGGGTCCTTTGCTGTTTATTGTCTATGTAAATGATGTCGTTGAAGTAATTATGGGCACTTCTGTCAAAATAAGACTATATGCTGATGACTGCGTCCTTTATTCTACTATAACCAGTAATCATGATCAGTCAGAGTTGAATGAAGTCTTCGCCCGTTTTTGCGAATGGAGCAGAACATGGCAAATGTCACTTATACCCCTGTCACACGGGCACTCGAAAGTCTTTTGAGCAAAAAGACTTCTCCCAAAAAAGAGTTTCGCCCGCAGACACACGACAGGCAGCGATCTCTTTTTCAGAAGCAGTCTTTTCTGGAAGAGAAGTTCGCCGATCTCCTTTACGGGCCGAAAAGGAGTAGCCTCAAAACCAGTGGGCACCAGCAATTATAATATATTAAAGAAAATAAGCAAATGTGTAATTTTCTGCCGCGTAAGGTCATCGTAAAAAATAATTTTATGTCTCGCAGGAAGTGTAGTAAACCCAGTGATGCTCATTTTCTTCTGTATACTCCCGTAAGCAGTTCGAAGGGGCTGGGGATGTCACGTGATGACGCTCTTTAAACTACAATAAATCTTTATATTAACGTTTCTTATGTTAAATTTATTTGTAAGACGTGTAAACAATAAGTTTTCACTTTATATTTTGAGATAAATAATTTTTTTTTTTGGCCGATATTGTTTCGAACGCTAGCGCCCCGCTTTCGGAAGCTTGTCCAGAAGGAAACACTAAAATGAGATCGTCGGCGCCGTGTGTCTGCTGCGCAACACCTCTTCATTCAAAAGTCTTTCAACTTGGTAAAAGACCGCTTGTGTAAAAGAGTTTTTGCATGCTCTTGTGACAGAGGTATTAATTTTAAGAAAACCGTTTCAATGACTTTTTCAAATAAAAAACAACCATTACGATTTACATATTTAATGAAGCGCACAAGCTTGCAAGCGTCCACACGTTCAAATACCTTGGTGTTACTTACTCCCCTGATCTGAAATGGCATGCTCACATAAAATCTATAACCAACAAGGCGTTGAGAAAATTGGGTTTTCTTAAAAGAAACATAAGAGATGCAACTAAAGAATGTAAATTAACGGTATACAGATCACTAATAAGGCCTCTACTTGAGTACGCGTTGGTAGTGTGATCACCAAATCATTCCAAAGATATAGATATGCTTGAGTCTATTCAGAAAAAAAAAAGCCATAAGATTTATGTATAATCGTTATTTCTCACCGACATCACATGCTAGTAAGCTGCTACTAAAACCTCTGGCACATAGACGTACTTGTGACCGTGTTGACTACATGAAATTGCTCATGGGAAAACTTATGTCAATGCACCTATTGTTTTCACAAAACCTTCTTCTCGGCCCACCAGAAGAAGTCATCGTCTTAACATTGTTCCTTTGAACTCATCGATTGATTGTTTTAGGTTTTCCTTTTTTCCACATACAATTGCGATTTGGAACGGCCTTGAGGGGTGCTTGCGTGAGCTATCGAGTGATAAATTTGCCGACCTACTTCCTAATTATGTTCATTAATCAACTTGATTTTTCTATATTGTGTTTTTATTTTTTGCCACTAAAATGTATTCTTCAATTGATTGACATATATATGCACTCACTCCTGCAATATGCAAGGTGGCAGTATATGTAAATAAATAAAGTTTCCGACGGTGCGATGCGTCCACAGTATTTTTCCACGTCGGGCACCTCACTGCAAAGCATGCCCCACTCAGCCGTATTCTAGTACACTCTAAGCAACGTCTTGTTGTCACTGCCCTCATCTTGTGGGAGGCCTTTAGTTATCTGGGCCTTGCCTCCGCAGATCGCTAGTTCTAGTTTTCTTGACTCGGGCTCTCAGAGAAATGGGCGAGGCAACCAGTCATGCTGCTGAAGGCTTTCCAGTTTCGTAAAGGTTCTCACTGTTTCAAGTGCAGTCTCACTAAGCCAGTCTGCAGTGCACCATGCATCGCTTTTATGCATTCTTGCTTCCAGTGTACCGCAAGGTCTGATGCCTAACAGCAGCGTCTGCACAAGTGCTGCACTCTGCCATACAGGGAGCATTTGTGCACTCTGTGATGCAGGTTGTCTTGGAACGTGTCATTTAGGCAAAACCTCAGAGCGCCCAAAAGAGGACAAAGGTGTTTCAACACCTGCCACACAAAACATTTAATGCGCACACACACACAAAAAGAAGGGAACTAGACACTTAGTAAGAGACTGTTAAATGAACAGTGAACATTCATGACAGATAACAAGTATGTAATAGTATGCAAGAAAGCCAATAGTAAAGTGTGGTTTAGTCAAGAGACTTCACCATGGCATGCTTGAAGAGGCGAGTTGATGAGCGAAGCAAATCATGATGGGAGTTGAGCACTGGATCGGAGATGGATGGAACAGAGTTTTCCATTGAGGATGCATTGGGAAAGGGGTGTCCTCTGCAAAGCACAGACCTTGTGTTCTGCTCGTGGGGGCAGGAATCTACGAGCCTCGTGGTAGATCGCCGTGGAAGTTGCACAGAATCTTATCAAATAGCAAGGCTTTGTGTTATTGTACAAATTTTCTAATTTCTTTCTTCCCATTCTTTTAAATTTCCATGGTCTTCTCTTGTTTCCATTCTTTGCATCCGCTTTACTATCTCCGTTTCTCTCACTTTCTTTCTGATCACTCCTGGTTGTCTATTTACACTTTCAATTAATTACCCTGTACTTGGTTGCCAACTTTCTTGACCTCTTCTTCCCTTCTGCGTCCACGTTTTTCAGGTACAGAAACTTGTGCACTTTAGCCGCCCATTTCTTTTGTTCCGTGTTTCTGAGTCTTTCTTCAAAACTAACTTTGCTCTGCACTTCTCTGACTTCAAAAAGAGGCCCAACCCATGTCACCCTTCACTGCTTCGTTTGAGGTTTTACCGTCGGCTCCCAAAGCCAACCGGCCTACTGGCTTTGTTCCTCATCATGTTCCTTTTCTTTTCTCCACCTGCTGGCATTGTGCTCAACTTGATATGTGACCGACTCCTTCAGCGTGACGTAGATGTCTTTGTGTTAAATCTGCCGATGCACTCAAAGCCGGTCCATGAATGTGTCACCGTGGCAGGGCATCCTCGGGGAATACACCAGCCCTTGGTGGCCAATGCAGTGGTGTCCACACTAACTGTCTGGACAAATCAAGAGGGCCTAACTAGGGGTGCTGGTGTTAATTACACCGATTCCAATCATTGAGGTTACATTTTATGATGTTAGTGGAGATTGGAATCATCCTTAACCAGAGACACAACAAACCGATGTAGCAGCTGCTTCCACAGTAACTAATTTAATCTGGGCAAACTACAAAAACATTATGCCGATCCTATGCACTGTGAGAATCGATGTTGTGCGAAGCATTTCGCAGGCAGCTGGCTATCCAGCGTTGTTTGGGGCTCTTCAAAGAGTTGCCAGATAGGTGAACATACTTGTGCGCGAGCCTCTGTGTGTGACAATAGAAGCAAGACATCATGTCATGACATGATGGGAAGTGCACATGACTGCATGTTACATTATTCATGTCATGGTATGCATGTCATGCCATGTCATTCATGTCAGGATATACATGTCATGGGATTCACGTCATATGTCATGACATGCTTGTCATGCATGTCATGCCATGTCGTTCATGTCATGTCATACTGCATATCTTGATATATACTATCCAGTTAAAGAAACGACCATAACAGCATCACAGTGGTGCAAGTGTCTAAAGTTGGCAAAGAATGCTTCGCATTAAAACACCAGACAATTGGTGCTTTGCTCTTTGAGCCGCTTCACTTCAGTCATCACATGTCCTGTGCCATGCATATGATTGCGACATGTGATCCGCTGGTCTGTCAGCTCGCACTGTGGTGGCTCGTGCGAGATGCCATTGTTTATCAGTGCATTGCTTGACACATCTGGTGGGACAACTTTTTGTCACTACGGAAGTGGATATTTTATTTATTTATTCAGTACCTGCATTGCCATTAAGGCATTACAGGAAGGGGGGATTTCATTGGAAATACAAAGTTTATACAAGGGTACTTATACACTCAAAGCATGGGCCTGTCTGGTATTGCTATCTGGCATTGCTATCGATGTTATTCTTTTTAAATGAAAATTTGGGGTAATTGTAGGGGGTGTTTTGGCACTGCTTTTGCTGTACTTGAGGTTGGTGTTATGTTATTGGGTGCAGGATCACTCCAGAAAGAGATAGAAGCAGCACGCAGAAGCACAAGCACTCATCAGACTTGTATTGGACACATAAGGGGGGACGCGGCTTTCGCATCGCGATATTTGGCCAAAAAACCGATTTTTTGAAAATCACATTTTCAGTTTGTATGACTTCTTTTCTATTTCAAAATTTCGTCACGGAAAATCGCGCGGAAATGATGTAAAAAATGTTTATCGAAGCTAAGGTGGCGAGGAGTTTCTCGAAAATAGCGAAAAAACGGCATTTTTCAAGCCGCGATATCTCTGCAACCGCGTAACCTAGCGCCGCCATCTTGGTCTCTATGGATAGCGCGATTCTCCGTCTTCAAATCTGGCGCCTCGGCCAGCTGCACCAGGCAAGAGCAAGCGCACAGCAAGCAAAAGTTTCAAGGTCTCGCGGCGGTTTCTGATCGGCAGCGCGCGCCACGTGACTGTACGCGGCTCCGAATTGGTCTCCCGGGCGGTTGCCCTTAGCAACCGGCGGAAAGGTCGTCTGCTCGCCGCTACGGTGGCTAGAATCGCCGCGCTGACGGCGCTGAGGAGCCGATTTCGCGTCTTTTCTTTCAAGTCGTCGCGGCGTGGTTTAGAGATTGTATCTCACTTATGATAACGGACCGGCGCTCGCTTGTTAGAGAAACGAAAAACGTTGTCAAGCTCAGCCCTTCTTAGCTTGGAGAACGGCTCTCGTCTGTTATCATGGGCCGGCGATTGTTCAAGAAGAAACGCAAGACTGCGCATCAATTTGGTGCTCGTAAGTCGAAGCCACCGATCTCTAAAACAAGGTTTGCTCCGGCGACTTCAACAGTGACAATGACGGTGGCATGCAGCGCGACGCGGACGTGCAGCTGAGCACCTCAAGCACGGATGGAATATCGTCCGCGCGTATTGGCGAAACTGTTCAGGAACCCAGCCGAAAAAGATGCAATGCGGAAAAAGAAAGCTGCAAAAGCTCATCAGACCATCAGGTCAGATGGTCAAGCGATGCCGCATCGCAAAGGACACAGAGGACTATAACCCTGGTGCCTATTAAATTTTGACAACTTTGAACCTTGTTTTCTCAGTACAGTTTTTTTGGCATGTTGCTCAGCTCGTGGAGCAGATATCTTGGTAACTACTTTACACATTTTGATTGCGTTTGTTTTGTCAGACTCACTGAACTGTACTTTAGGGGATAGGCTCTTCTTTTTTTATCCTAGTGTTTTAAAAATTTGTAGTAGGGTTCCTTGTTTGCAGTGTAAGCGTGCTCACTGCAGTGGGACTGGAGAAAACATAAACTACAAATTTTAGTGTTGAAAAAAAATTATTTCGAGAACGCTATCCCCTTCTGCATACATTTGGCTGTGCATACAGTATTTAACAAACTTTTCACTTGATTTCGTAAATCCTCCAGTCCCTCCACGAGGTTCAAGAAAGAAATAATTTGTCTAGCAAAAAGTTTTCATGGTACCGCTTTGAAATTTTTATGAAAGCATCATAGAGCCATTCTTATTCTATGTACCAATTTTCATTGACATCCACCAAGAAACAAGAAAGTTGGTACCGAAAGCCGCGTCCCCCCATAATACATTGAAGCGGCACACACGTAACAGTTCCCCAAAATGCGCGCTAGAAGACATGCATATATATATAGGCTAGTTAAATGCAGTCTGCCTACAGTTCATGTCGAAACAGGTGTCGCCATGTCAGAGACGTCGAGGAGCCGGTGTCGAACAGCAGTGTCGGACAACAGGGTTGGATCACCTCGTGGAACTCAGGTGGCCCTGTGCCACAGTTGATGTACCGGAGCCTCCGCGTGCCCGGTTACCCGATGGCGGGGTTTGCGCCCCGGAGCACACTGCAGCAGCCCACCGGATCACGTCCACAGCTGGCGAGGTAGCCCTGTGGCCGCTCACCCGAACGCTCGATCAGCCAGGTTCAGGACCGCCAGCCCTCCTGGACCAGTTGCCCAGCGGAAGAACTGGACGAGTTAGCCCTGTGACTGCTCACCCGAACGCTCGATCAGCCAGGTTCAGGACCGCCAGCCCTCCTGGACCAGTTGCCCAGCGGAAGAACTGGACGAGGTAGCCCTGTGACCGCTCACCCGAACGCTCGATCAGCCAGGCTCAGGACCGCCAGCCCTCCTGGACCAGTTGCCCAGCGGAAGAACTGGACGAGGTAGCCCTGTGACTGCTCACCCGAACGCTCGATCAGCCAGGTTCAGGACCGCCAGCCCTCCTGGACCAGTTGCCCAGCGGAAGAACTGGACGAGGTAGCCCTGTGACCGCTCACCCGAACGCTCGATCAGCCAGGCTCAGGACCGCCAGCCCTCCTGGACCAGTTGCCCAGCGCAAGAACTGGACGAGGTGGCCCCTCAGCTGGTGACAGCTTTGATTGTGGTGCAGACGTAGCGGCGCGGGTGGCGATAGCTCCTATGGGCCGGACGCCCAGCGAGGAAGCTCTGCCATCGAACGCCGAACCTTTGCTCACGCCACGGGCCACCCTCTCTCGAGCCACGCTTTTCGAGGCGCCACTGTCGACGCTCACCAATGGGTGTCGATGATGATGATGACGACCTTAAAGTACATACCCACTTATGGGTATTGGCCAAGAGTCGGTGTCCTCTTCGCCACCGCACGGCACACTGTTTTCATATGTTTGTTTGCCACTCCCTCGTGCAATATATTATCACAGTTGGCTTCTTTTGTATCTGGGAGGGGAGGGAGTACTGGGGGAGTAGATGATTTGCTCTTGAGCCACACCAACAGGACCCCACGGTGAGATCTGTAACTACTGCTTTCCAGCACATTGGCAAGAGCCGGACAAGGTGCCAGTGTTTTAAGAGAGGTTACCAATGTGCCTTATTAAGCAGTGCATATGTCACAAGTACGAGCCTCTCAGACGCTTGGCAAGTTGTCCCACTGCTTGTCTGTGCTGCTTTCCTTTATCCATCATTGAAAGCGCACTCACTTCAGAGAGTGGTCTGACAAGAAAAATCTGCACTGCTGCACATGTTGTCTTGCCTTAGATTGCATCTGGGTTTTCTTATGCCTTGGAAATCTTGACCGTGCAAATCAGTGCTTCACAAAAAATGATACACAGGGAAACACATGAATGTGGGCTGTGTTGAGAGCATTGTGTAGTTTCTCCAATATGGGCAAGATACGATGATCAGATCAAATACGATGAGGTCTACCGAAATACACCAAGAACATAAAACACCTTGTGTATTCAGCTATGTGTCGAGTCATTTTGGTGTAGACTACAGCTGTGAGCCTGTATTATCTTGTGAAAATGTGCAGACCAAGCCATTGTAGAGATTATTGGGGCAATGGAGTTAGCAGCATCCAATTTTCAGATTAAAAATTTTTATTTTTATGACGCACACATGCTAGCAGTGTTTGCAGTCTGCCGTCTCAGAAGGGCCTGCTTCCATTCAACAGTGGGCTCACCAAAGTGACATTTCTTGATGCCACTGTAAATGACTAAGTTGAACTGAGTTGGTAAAGGTTCATTTCTTCTCGACGGGGGGAACAGCGCAAAAAACCATGAAAGACAAGAAGGGAGACACACACAAGCGCTGACTGACGACTGAACTCTTTATTTAGAAGACACAATTATATACCTAAAGAAAAGAAAGGTGAGACACCGATTAGATTTCCCCCGAATTATTGTGGTTGTTAACCTGAAGCAGCAGGAGCTTTATGTGGGCGAGTTGGTGTAACATACTTGAAGAAAAGTAGCGCCAAAGAGACGAGGACAAAAAGAAGACAGGCGCTAACCTCCGAAGTTAGCGCCTGTCTTCTTTTCGTCCTCATCTCTTTTGCGCTACTTTTTTCTTCAAGTCTGGTTGTTAAGATATGTTAGCTCTGCCTCACAGACAAGGTCAAAGACGGACGAAGGACACACCATTCCTTGCGATAGCAGCAGCCTCAAAGATTACCAGTGCACAAGCGTCATTGTAGCGTTTGCGGATTGCGACTGTGAAAAGTCAAGTGCCGGAGTACGGCACACATCACATCCACTATAGTGTAAGGCCAAGTTGCTGCCAGTACCGGAGCGAAGGCTATAGGCATGCTCTCTTAAACGATCGTTTAGATAACAACCAGTCTGTCCAATGTAGGAGCGTCCACAGGGAAGAGGCACCTCGTACACCACGCCTGCTTTGCACTTGACGAATGGTGCGACATGGTTCTTTTTACAAGCTGGTTGTTCGGAATTTTCGTGGTTGACCTGTCGGCAAAGTCGACCTGGCTTGTTTGGCGCAGACAAGACAACACGAACACCTGCACGCTGGTTGATTCTCTTTATGCTGCTTCTGCCGCTGTCTGGCTGTATCACAGGAGACAGTTTTGCACACTTTTCAAGTAGTTTTTCCGCGACACCGGTGAGGAGTGGTATCCGGCACTGAGCAGCCTCTCCACTTGGGAGCAGAAGCTGGTGTGCAATGAGATTGATCTATCTCTCTTTTCTTTAGGTATGTATTTGTGTTCCTTTCTGAATAAACAATTCAGCCGTCAGTCAGTGCTGGTGTGTCTCCCCCTTCTTGTCTTTCGTGTTTTTTGCACTGTTCCCCCTGTCAAGTATGTACTGACTAGCCCAAGCCTCTACAGTGTTCATTTCTTCAAAATGGTGCCACGGAAAGACATGAACGTGGCGTTTGTGCTCTTAGTGTCATCCTGTTTTCATGTCATTCCTTGGTGCCTTTTCATAAAAATGAGCACTGTAAATTAGTATAGCAAACATCTGCTTGAAATTTGTCACTCAAATAAGATGACTAATAGCACTGATGTATTCTACCTATGTAATTGGTTCACTCCATATAGCTTATTGGAGAAAGTAAAGCAAGAAGGCAGCAGAATTGAAAGTCAAATGCAATTAATATTGTATGTTGACAATATTTCACACAACCTTAAGATAACCGGTATCATGTTAAGCCGTTAAGCCGTCTCTTCTGCTCCAAGCAAATTGTCAAAAGTCAGCATTTCTATGAAAAACCAGATCTGTCCAGAGTGTACCACTGTTTACCAAACTAAGCTCCTAGCATCATCGATGAAATATCATTCAGTTGTGGTAACACAGGCTTAATGTATGACGTGGTTTTGGCAGCCACACTTTGCATTATAACACTTGTATCTGTGCCCCTATGGCTGAAAAAAGCATTTTATAAAAAAGGAAAAAAAATTATTGATTTTTTTTAAAGATAGTAGGAGGTAACTGTATAAGTATGCCATTATTGATACCTTATGATGGATACAGTTTTTTATTGTGCTGAACTTACTGCACATGATTGCTTGTGTGATATAGCAAGCTTCTTGCTTGTGCTGTGTGTTTTCAATAAAATTCTAGTGGAAAGTCGGTGCTTGTACTTTTCTGTGTGTGTCTTCTCTCAGTCCTTTTGGGCCGTTTATGTCTGTCATCAGTTAAAACAATGGTCATTTTTCATGATCACAAGGAATGGGGCATTTGTGATGTTGAAATTCCCATTTCTTCGACACATGCCAATGCTTTAGTCTGGTTATTTCATGGGTTTGTGTGATTTTGATAATTTCAAAAGTACTATACATACGTGCATCTTTCTCAAGAAAGGTTACGTGGTTGAAAGACAGCGCTGCGTCTGTGATTTCTTTGTTGACATTGCACTTTCTTATCGATGCTGTTTTTGTTTTGTACCTTGCAGCTGCTCACATTTCGAGGGAAATTGTGCTGCCAAGGCTGACCATTATCCTGGGCTTGCAGCATCAGGGTACAGTTTTAAAACAAGCTTTTTTATTGTTTTCTGGGTGTTTTAGTCGCTTACAGACTGTGCAGGTCTTTTTTTACTCAGCTAAACAATGTGCTCTCCCTGGGATACTATCTTCTAATACAAAGAAAAGAATTCAGGGCAACTAAAGTACTGTGCTGCTAATCACATAACTGAAGCCCTTGGCTGTTGTGTAGCTACAGTCACAAGAAAAAGCACTTCTATTGAATACAGCAAAACAACAACAGCTACAGTGTTTTTGCTGTTGAATGGTGTGCCATTGGGGGGGGTGTTTGCAGCATCTTCATTTGGGATGGTCTTGTGAAACAACAGCTTTATCTCCTTCAGGATTAGTGTGCAAGCCAAGATACTGCCTCTAAAGCAAAAGCATATTTAAAGCCTCTCTCATACATCTTGAACCACCTTTGATTGGACCTGCACTGCAAATTTTAATAATGTATGTGAAGTGTTCTAGTAAAACTAGTTAGGAGGTTAGGTGTTTGCTCTCTGCAACAGTATGCCGTCATGTGGCAAATTCGCTTCATTTCATTTATTTACTCTCGAGGCCGTTCGGCATTACAGAGAGGAGTGGGTCAAGAATGCATTTGTAGTAGGCAGAATAATGAAGATGATCATATACAGCAGACTTGAAGGCTTCGGGTACTGCGATGAACACGACGGAGGCAGGAAGGTGGTTCCAGTCTGCGCTAGTCTTCGGAACAAACGAATCAAAATAAAGATTAGTCCTGCAGCTTGGCACGCCAACTTTGAATTGGGGGTTCATGCGGGATGAAAAGTAAGTGGGAGTAATAAGTTTTCATTTTGTGAAATATATTTTGTGAAGGGGGCATAAATGAGAAATAAGACTGCACAAGGAAAGGCTAGGAAGATCTAATGTCTCCTTCATAAGTGTTACACTGGCTGAACGAGAATAATTAGAAAGTATAAAACGAGCAGAGCGATATTGGATGAATTCGAGGACTTGTATGAGTGATTTGGTGTGGGGATCCCAAACGGAAGAGGCATACTCTAGTTTTGGGCACACAAGAGTATTATATAGAAGTAGTTTTAGGGACACAGGAGCCAGGGAAAAATTACGGCAAAGGAAACCAAGTGTGCGGTTAGCATTATTAGTGATATGTTCAACGTGCATTTTTCATGATAGGTTGTCGGTAATGTATACGCCAAGGTACTTATAATCAGAGACTGAAGTTAAAGAAGAGTTATTAAGGAAGTAGGTGCATGAAGACTGCTTAGGCGTCCACATTATTCTCATTGCTTTGCACTTACCATTATTTAGTTTCATAGACCAGGTGTGACACCAAGTGGAGATGCTATCCAGATCAGATGGAAGAGTGGCTGCATCAGAAGGTTTAGATATTTGTCTATATAATACGGAGTCATCAGCGTAGAGTCTAATTTGAGAGTCAGTGGAATCGGGAAGGTCGTTGATATAAATTTGAAAAAGCAGAGGACCTAGTACGGAGCCTTGGGAAACTCCAGATGTTACGAGGCATACAGGTGAGTCACAGTCATTAATTGTAACGTACTGGGTACGACCCTGCAAAAAGCACTCGATCCACTTCATCAGATTAGTATCAAGATTTAGTTCACTAAGCTTGAGAAGTAGTAGTAAATGTGACACAGTATCAAATGCCTTCGTAAAATAAAAAAAAATGCAATCCACAAATAATGAACAATCTAAAATGGAAAACAAATCATTGGTAAACGCAAGCAGTTGAGTTTCGCAGGAGTGGTGTTTGCGAAAACCATGCTGATTAGGTGTGAAGAAACAGTCCGATTCAAGATGTGACATTAGGCTAGAATATATTATATGTTCAAGCAGCTTGCATGGAGCGGATGTTAATGAAATAGGCCTGTAGTTGTGGGGGCTATGAACATCACCAGATTTATGCGCCGGAACCACTTTTCCCACCTACCAGTCATCCGGCAACGTGGTGCTCTGCAAAGTCATGAGCAGCAATTTATATATATATAGATAGATAGATAGATAGATAGATCAGGGCAGAAAACAAGACACTGAGAAGTGAATGCCGAACGTATCCAGAAGCCTTCAGTTGGAACACTTCCGTGTAACCCTCATGACAAACAACGTGGTGCTCTGCAAAGTCATGAGCAGCAATATATATATAGATCAGGGCAGAAAACAAGACACTGAGAAGTGAATGCCGAGCGTATCCAGAAGCCTTCAGTTGGAACACTTCCATGTAACCCTCATGACAAACAACGTGGTGCTCTGCAAAGTCATGAGCAGCAATATATATATAGATCAGGGCAGAAAACAAGACACTGAGAAGTGAATGCCGAGCGTATCCAGAAGCCTTCAGTTGGAACTCTTCCATGTAACCCTCATGACAAACAACGTGGTGCTCTGCAAAGTCATGAGCAGCAATATATATATAGATCAGGGCAGAAAACAAGACACTGAGAAGTGAATGCCGAAGCGTATCCAGAAGCCTTCAGTTGGAACATCTTCCAGTGTAACCCTCATGACAAACAACGTGGTGCTCTGCAAAGTCATGAGCAGCAATATATATATAGATCAGGGCAGAAAACAAGACACTGAGAAGTGAATGCCGAGCGTATCCAGAAGCCTTCAGTTGGAACTCTTCCATGTAACCCTCATGACAAACAACGTGGTGCTCTGCAAAGTCATGAGCAGCAATATATATATAGATCAGGGCAGAAAACAAGACACTGAGAAGTGAATGCCGAGCGTATCCAGAAGCCTTCAGTTGGAACTCTTCCATGTAACCCTCATGACAAACAACGTGGTGCTCTGCAAAGTCATGAGCAGCAATATATATATAGATCAGGGCAGAAAACAAGACACTGAGAAGTGAATGCCGAACGTATCCAGAAGCCTTCAGTTGGAACTCTTCCAGTGTAACCCTCATGACAAACAACGTGGTGCTCTGCAAAGTCATGAGCAGCAATATATATATAGATCAGGGCAGAAAACAAGACACTGAGAAGTGAATGCCGAAGCGTATCCAGAAGCCTTCAGTTGGAACTACTTCCATGTAACCCTCATGACAAACAACGTGGTGCTCTGCAAAGTCATGAGCAGCAATATATATATAGATCAGGGCAGAAAACAAGACACTGAGAAGTGAATGCCGAGCGTATCCAGAAGCCTTCAGTTGGAACACTTCCGTGTAACCCTCATGACAAACAACGTGGTGCTCTGCAAAGTCATGAGCAGCAATATATATATAGATCAGGGCAGAAAACAAGACACTGAGAAGTGAATGCCGAACGTATCCAGAAGCCTTCAGTTGGAACTCTTCCATGTAACCCTCATGACAAACAACGTGGTGCTCTGCAAAGTCATGAGCAGCAATATATATATAGATCAGGGCAGAAAACAAGACACTGAGAAGTGAATGCCGAACGTATCCAGAAGCCTTCAGTTGGAACACTTCCGTGTAACCCTCATGACAAACAACGTGGTGCTCTGCAAAGTCATGAGCAGCAATATATATATAGATCAGGGCAGAAAACAAGACACTGAGAAGTGAATGCCGAGCGTATCCAGAAGCCTTCAGTTGGAACTCTTCCATGTAACCCTCATGACAAACAACGTGGTGCTCTGCAAAGTCATGAGCAGCAATATATATATAGATCAGGGCAGAAAACAAGACACTGAGAAGTGAATGCCGAACGTATCCAGAAGCCTTCAGTTGGAACACTTCCGTGTAACCCTCATGACAAACAACGTGGTGCTCTGCAAAGTCATGAGCAGCAATATATATATAGATCAGGGCAGAAAACAAGACACTGAGAAGTGAATGCCGAGCGTATCCAGAAGCCTTCAGTTGGAACATCTTCCAGTGTAACCCTCATGACAAACAACGTGGTGCTCTGCAAAGTCATGAGCAGCAATATATATATAGATCAGGGCAGAAAACAAGACACTGAGAAGTGAATGCCGAACGTATCCAGAAGCCTTCAGTTGGAACATCTTCCAGTGTAACCCTCATGACAAACAACGTGGTGCTCTGCAAAGTCATGAGCAGCAATATATATATAGATCAGGGCAGAAAACAAGACACTGAGAAGTGAATGCCGAGCGTATCCAGAAGCCTTCAGTTGGAACTCTTCCATGTAACCCTCATGACAAACAACGTGGTGCTCTGCAATGAAGACATACGACAGTATAATGGATGAATAAGTTTGGCTGCTTTTCAAAAACTTTTAGTTTTTTAGTAAATTTTCTGTAAATTTTCGCAACTTGAATGAGTTAAGAAATGCCTACCTAGTCGATAAGAATAGGGTCCATTTGTAAGAAGTCAGGTGCAGAAATAATAGGAATGGTTATTGGTGCAACATGTGAAAAGATGATGAAAATGTGTCATTGAGAAGGATACAGCAATTTTTATTTGAGACAAAGAATCTTCAATCGAACTTCATCATATTTGCGCATGCTGATAACATTCCAAAAATTGTGTGGATTTGACGTAAGTAAAGAAGGAAGGGTTGAATGAAAATAAGTGTGTTTAGCACCGATGAGAGCATGTTTATATTCTACAGTGGCAGATTGATACGCCAACCTTGCTCTGTCAGTGATAAGTTTTTGCAGTGGTAGAACATGCGCTTTTTCTTGTTTAGTAGGCGTTTTAACGATAGGTTGAACCACGGTGAACGTCACTTGCTAGATATTCTTTGCAGCAGAATATATTTGTTGATGAGCGCTTTGACTTGCGTTTGAAATAACCTCCAGTTCTCATGCACTGTGCGTTCCCAGAACTGCGGAAAGAACTCAACAAACTTGTCCAAAGCAGTATTAATGGCTTGAAAGTCTGCTCTCCCGTAGATGTGGATTACAGTTAAACCTGTTTATAAGGAACCTCCATATAACGAATTCCTGGATATAACGAAGTTTTTCTATTCCCCGCCTTTACTCCATAGAAGCACATGTATTTGAGACCTCTACGTATCGAAGTGGCAGCGGGAGACCCCCTTGAAATAATGAATTTTCCCCGCCGACAACCTAGAGATTTCGCCCCAAATTTTGTCATTTTTGCGCGAGCAGCAACCGGAAGCACCTTCTCCGCCGCGACGTAATGCGAAGCGGCGGCGGCATGCTTGGCGCGCTCGAATTCACGGTGACTGCGAGGCGATCGCGAGCACGCGTGCGCGAGGCATGCCTGCATCTCTCGACCCGGCGATCTTGCCGCCGCGGGTGTGATCTTTAATTTTCATTCAAACCTGATCCCACTGCTTGCTGCAGCTGGCCTAGCCCGCCAAGCCGGCACTCTCCTTTTCCTGTTGATGTTGCCGAAGGAAAAAAGTTTCTTTTCGAATGCGCTGGCAGCGCCACTTTTTGGTTACTGCGCAAGTCTCTGCGCTTCACTTCACTAACCTGACACTAGGTGACACTATATGATGCTGCGACGCCATCGTGTCGCTCGCTCTTAGTTTCCGACGCCTTGCACTTGTGCGAAACGACACGCGACCACGCATCCAGTACCTGATGTGACATTCCAAGGATGAGTGCTTTGACGAAGAAACGCAAGATATTGGCCTTGTCTGCAGTTCGCTTTGAAGATAAGCCCGCTCGGGCGCACACTTTTTCCACATCGCAGATCGCTTTCAAGATACGGCGGCCGCCGCCGAAGTAAACGCCTCCCTTTCTCGCCTCCTCCGCCGTGCCTAGCGCGGAAGTGCGCTTCCGTCCCCGCTTCCGCCGAACCTGTACTAACCTGTACGCGCTTCCACCGAACCTGCATATAATAAAATCCTTTTCATAACGAAGTTTTTCGGGAATTTGTCAATTTCGTTATATCCAGGTTTAACTGTATTTTCGAGTTTTTGGATGTGCGGCGCGAGGGTGATGGCTTAGTAATGTGGATTTTAGGGGGATCACTTAGACCTGGCAGTAGGGTTAGGGAAGAGACAGAATTGGGATAGTTGGTGAGCACAAGGTCAAACACATTTGCACATGAAGGGGTAACACGAGTTGGTTCTTGTAGGAGCTGGGAAAGATTAAATGTAGAACAGAGGTCAGTGAAAGCTAAACACTCGAATGAATTAGTAACAATGGGGTTGGAATTGTTCCACTGAATATCTGGAACATTGAAATCACCCATAAGAAAAATTGGTGCTTTCGGGTGTCTAGACACAACTTTGTTCAGACAATCGTAGAGTTCATCACAGAACGTGGTGGCAGAAAGCGGAGGCCGATAACATGCACAAACAATGACATCGTGATGGTTTAAGGTAACGCATGCACAGAGAAATTCAAGCTCTGATTGGATCGGGACAACATAAGGAATTTATGCCTTCAGAAACGGCCTTCAGAAGCTTTTTACGTATCTGCCTCGTTGCTTTACAAAAGTCCTCCTGTAGAGTGACTCCTGTATTTCTCAGTTTAGACATGTGTACTAAAACACTCTCTTGTTTTAAACGAAGCAAACTTCATAACTATAGGATGATTTCTGCCGGTGACAAAAGAGCCAAGTCTATGCACTCGTAAAATTGCATCCACAGGAAGTTCTAAAGATAGATGATCTGCAAAAACGGTGCACACGGCTTCTTCAGTCTGAGCCCAGGTTTGTTAAGAATTGTCTTTCAGTCCATGAATAATTAAGTTTGCACGACACGAACGGTCCTCAAAGTCGTCAAGCCGTGCTTGCAGTGCAGCATTTTCACTTTGCAGCAGCAACGTGATGAACTTCGGTCGCATCCACATTCTGAGTGCTTTCGAGAGCGCTTACTTTCCCTTTGGCAGTTGTTAATCTCGTGGTGATGTCAGACACTCGTTCTTCCAAGAGTTTTGTACTAGCTTTTAGCTTGTCAAGTGAAAACATCACTTCAGCATGACGTGCTTCCATCGTACTCGCGAGAGCATTTATGGCAGCCAGTACTTCAGCATTGCCTTGTTAACTTCATCGGGACCAGGGCTTTGCTCCATGTCACCGGACAATATCTTTCATTGTTTTTCACCATGTTTTACATGAGAGAAAGAGACAGAAGAAAGGGGAAAGGCAGGGAGGTTAACCAGATGGGAAGGTCCGGTTTGCTACCCTACGCTGGGGAGGAGGAGAGGGGGAGGTAAAGTGACAGGAAGGTAGAGATAGAGAAAGAGAGAAGCACAGATACACAATCACAATCGGTCACAGGTGGCACAGCACAGTAGCACTTGCAGCACTATAAACATCTGTCTGGGCTACAGCCGCTTGTCCAAATCTGTTGCGCTTAAAAACTGCAGCAGTGCCCTCGTCGCCCTCCGCTGCAATGGCTTGTGATGTTGGCATTCTAAAATAAGTTCCTCTGTTAGAGGTCTTTGGTCAAAACGCGCTATCTTTTACAATTGGCTGGACGGGTGCTTTACAGACTAAACATGAAATACTTGATGTTCTCATGTTCCTGTAGAGAACAATCGCATTGAGTCCATATTTTGTAAAGTTGACAAATCTTGCTGAAGAACTGAAAATTTTTAATCAGTTCTGAAGCTGTGTGCATTTCAAGATTCTGAAGATGCAAGAAATGCGGTGAAACTAAATTTTCAATGGACAGAATTAATTGCTGCCTGAAGGGGTCAAAACAGCGCAACAAAGGACACCAATTGACAGAGCACTGGTCCTGCAGTTATTTTGCTGTGTCAAGCTGTTGTTTCACAGGTATGGTGCTTCCTCAGTGAGTTGGCACCGTCTTATATGGCCACTGTAGGTTTACCTGCTTTCAAGTTGTCTTTAAGGTCCTAGGCTGAAGAGGAGGTAATTTGTTGAGGTGGGGGACCTCTGTGAGGACACGATTCTGCAGAAATAAGTTGTGCACAATCATGAGTGAGCTGATGTCTTGTTCGTTCACCTCGCACTGCTGAGCTCCAGGTTGCAGGTTCGATTCTCGGCTGTGGCATAGGAGCAGAATGCAAACACGTTCGCTCGTGTTCCGTGCTTAGGGTGCGCAATAACGAATCCCAAGTAGTCTGAATTTATCTGGAGCCCGCCGCTACAGTTGTAACCAACTGCACAGTTTCTTTTCTTCTCAACCACATGTGATGCTCCTTCTGTGCAGGTGATGGACTCTGCCCTGGATGACCTTGAGCCATCGCACTGCAGTGTGCTCTTTACGTACGCTGTGGGCCTGTCCCTCGTGGCTGCTGCTGTCTGCCTTCTGCTGTGGAATGAGGTAGCACTCACAGAGCAACCTTGGTGGCCGTTCCTCTTCTAGTGCGCTGCAATGCTGCAGTGCACATACGTTTTAATGCAACTAGCATTCTTTCAGTACTTCGTCCAGTTTGCCCCTATGTTTGTCTTTCTGTTTGTTATGGAACGATCCGTACATGGATGAATACGATGCTAGGCAGTGCTATAAAGACGACGATGAAGATGCTTGCGCGTCAGCCATCTTCCCTTCCTTGTTTATTCTGGAAATATATCCTTCGCCTCCGTCACACTTTGGTGGATGTGTGGGGTTTTTCCTGCCCGCCTGACTCAGTAGTCCGTGAGGTCTAATGGCTGCTGTGCTGAGGAAACCTAGTTCGAAAACAACTGACAGACCTACTTGAGTCACTGGGTGTGTGACACTGGGTCTGGGGCATTTTTCAGTGACAACGAAATCTTTCAAAATTTTACCGGCGCTAGACGAACCCGTCTGAACATATATTAAAACACGCCATGCGCAGACTTTGTGGTGCCACCGCCAGATGGCTGAGTGTGTCAAGAGAGGAGAATGGCTTCAAACATGCCACATATGTGACACGTTTCAGAGGTAACAATACGGTGTGTGGCTGCATTGTTTATCAATATCCATCATGCCAGAGATTTTGTTTAATTAACATAACATGTGGATACTATGTAATATTTTACTGTGACACAGGGTTTGCTCCATTAGTATACCTGTGTGCATCATTGTCATCATCACCATTGCCACAGTGTCAAAACTGCTGCAGTTCTTGTTGCTGCGTGCAGTTTTGGAGTTTGCTCAAGATTGCAGGTGTCTTCTACAAAGTTTGGGGCGTTGTGGGGAGTAACTCAATATGAGCGAGTTCAGAGCCCGGAGAACTGTTGGTGCAAGTTTTTCCATGTGGGCTTTCGAATGGTGCCTGTGACCCGGCTGGTCGATTAATTAAGCTAATTCCTTGTGTGCAATTTTAAAATATGTGGCACACGGAACAGCCAACAAAGACTTAAGGCTCAGATAGGCACTTATTAGCGTCCACCTGAGCCCAGGACGTCAAAGATGGCTGCTAGTCTCCTCGAACGCGCTCACACCCTCCCAGGCCCAAAGCTCGTCCTCTTTTTTTTTGTAGGAAGAATGCGGGAAATTCAACACATTCCCGGCCGCGAAGTGCGGTCACGCACTTCGCGTGGTTCTAGCGGATACAGACCTTGGATGGCCCTTGTTGTCCCAAGGCCGTCTTGTTGCTTTATCTTGCAAGAGTGAACTTGTCCATCTTCTCCTCCGTAGACTTTCACCCTTGCGAGTTGCTACATTTGTCGTGGGAGGTTTTCAGCATGTACAAGTACAGCATTGACTTCCTTAACTTTGTTCTTGCCCCATTTGTCACAGAAGTGTGGTGATCTAAGTTGGAGCAAGTACTCTTTGGTTCATCGTTTCCAAAAGGTTTTGGTCAGGCACCTTCTGTAATGAAGTCTCTGGATGACCTCTGTACACGTTGATACCTCCGTTTCGTTGATGTTGCCTTGTGGTATCGTCGAGAACTTATGGCCGATTAACAGATCAGGTGGAGTCAGAGCGCATGGTTCGCCGTCTTCCAATTCAGTGAAAGAAAGTGGTCTGGAATTGACGACGGCTTCAACTTCTGCAAGTACTGTCATGAGTTCTTCGGAGTTGAGCCAGGCTTTTATGAAGAATCTTGCAAAGCGGTGTCTTTACGGTTCTTAGAAGCCACTCTCATCATCCACCCCACCATGGAGCGTTTGGCACAATAAACTTCCATTTGAGGCCTTTATGGCTGAGGTGTCCGGCGACATTGTCTCATAATGGCATTCTGCAAAGCTTTTGCAGATCCCCTGACATTTTCTTGAGGGCCCTCACATTGTCCGAATAGATGACCTGGGGAAGGCCTCGTCGGACACAAAAGCGACGCAAGGGCATCAAGAATATTTCAGATGTCGTGCTGGACACAAGCTCTAAGTGGATCGCTCATGAAGCTGCACACGTGAACAGAGTTCTTTGTCTCTCCTAACGCAATGTAGTTCTTTGTCTGTCCTAACAGTGTCCTTATGAAGAGAGGTCCGACAAAGTCCACTCCGACCACTTCAAAAGCGTGTGCTTGTGTTACCCGATGCTTTGTGAATGGAGGTACAGGAGTGTTTCCTGGTGGAACGGTGGAACGTTTGCACAAGTAACATTCCCTGGTTACTTTCTTCACCAGGCTTTGTGCTTTGCACATCCAGAAGTGCTCTCTCAACTGCATCAGTGTATCTCGCGCAGCTTCATGTAATACTTCGCAGTGGGCTTTGTTTAGGATTAGCCTTGAAAAGTAGTGATTGCTCGCCGGTATAATCAGATGCTTGATACTTTCCAGAGATTCCATCTGCAATTAAACGGCCACCAACCCGAAGTATCCTTTCTTCATCCTGGAATGGTTTGAGGCCTGCGATCGGTGACATTGTGTCGATAGGACACCCTTCTAAGATAGCTTTGATCTCAGTGTTGAAAAACACATCTTGTACCTGTCGAATCCAGTATTGTTCGGCTCTTGACAGCTCCTCTGCCGTGAGGGGACCAGTTTCTTTATCACTGCCATTATGTCTGCAGCAACTGATGAACCTCAGCACCCATGCTGTAACTTTCAGCAGCTGATCAAGTCTGCTGTAATGCTCCATTACAATTAGTGGAAGCGTGATGTCAGTGGTAAGTGACACCTGAATGGCGACCTTTTCACAGTAGACGACTTCTTCGTGGTCCGCTGTTTCTAGTGGTTGTTATGTCCACTTGTGCTCAGGTTCCTGAAGCCAGTGAGGCCCATGTCACTACAAGCTGCTCATCACTACAACCTGGTCAACAGATACGCCTTGTGTCAACAGGTTGGCAGGATGTACAACAGGTTGGCAGGATGTACTGCCAACCTGTTGTTGTACCAGTGCAATACTTCCAAGCGGAAGGATCAGTTCACTTTTCGATTTCAGTGACTCTGTTGCAAACAAAGTGTTTCCATTTCTGTACATCGCCCCTAAGCCACGATAATGTTCGAAATCTGGAGGAAGGCCTTCTCAATATCTGCCATAATGATGATGGGGTGCGTTAAAGCGTAGTAATATTTTGACGAGGTCCTGATATAAGTTCACGCCCTTTTCAAAGCACTCGTTAAGCGACTTGCATCCCCGTGCTA
The DNA here is from genome assembly GCF_013339745.2 of Dermacentor silvarum. Classification (NCBI taxonomy): domain Eukaryota; kingdom Metazoa; phylum Arthropoda; class Arachnida; order Ixodida; family Ixodidae; genus Dermacentor; species Dermacentor silvarum. The sequence continues at coordinate 174,959,933 of NC_051161.1, read as the reverse complement.
TTGAGGACGCGTCGAAGACGACTCGTACCTTTGTTGTCTGAGCTTGTTCTCGGATAACTACTTTATGTGACATGTAATAAACCCTTTTCGGATTTCGTGGTGGGTCTTTTACAACTTCTGCATGACCGGCTAGTAGATAGTCACGAATTGTGGCATCGTAAGTCTATAGAAGACTTTTTTTGCTGGACAAACGGCTCAAAAGTTTCTTTAGTCTGGTAATGGCGACTTCCTTGTTATCACATAGCTGAAACCCTGTTTTCCAAGGCAATGACACTTCGTATCTGCCACCTCGTAGCTCTATCATCTTCTTGAAGTGCTGCCTAGTTGAGCTCATCTCAATTTCCTTGTTCGCAGTATCGGATATACCGATACCCTCCAGTTCCCAAAATAAACAGATTAGCTCGTCATCAACCTCTAGGTGCATCTTCAACACGCATACCATGACTTGGGAGCATAGGTCGGCACACTCACTCATGAGTACACTCACTCACACTCATTTCAAAGGCGTGAGTGCGAGTGAGTACCAGTCATTGTGAGTGCAAGTGCGAGCGAGTGCCAGTGAGTCTGAGTGCAGGTGAGGTCCAGTGAGTGTGAGTTCAGGTGAGTGCGAGTGTGAGTGAGTGCGAGTGTGAGTGAGTGCCAGTGAGTGCGAGTGAGTGTGAGCGCGAGTGAGTGCCAGGGAGTGTGAGTGCGGGTGAGTGCCAGTGAGTATGAGTGCAGGCGAGTGTGAGTGTGAGTGCAGGTGAGTGTGAGTGCAGGCGAGTGTGAGTGTGAGTGCAGGTGAGTGTGAGTGCAGGTCAGTGTGAATGCAAGTGAGTGCCAGTGAGTGTGAGTTGAGGTGAGTGCGAGTGAGTGCCCGTGAGTGTGAGTGGAGGTGAGTGAGTGTGAGTGGAGGTGAGTGCGAGTGTGAGTGCTTGTGAGTGTGAATGGAGGTGAGCGAAAGTGAGTGCCAGTGAGGGTGAGTGCAAGTGAGTGCAAGTGAGTGCCAGTGAATGTGAGTGGAGGTGAGTGCGAGTGAGTGCTAGTGAGTCTGAGTGTAGGTGAGTGAAGTGATAGTCAGTGAGTGGGAGTGCGAGTGCACGTGAGTGCCAGTGAGTGTGAGTGGAGCTGTGAGCGCGATTGAGTGCCAGTGAGTGTGAGTGCGAGTGAATGTGAGTGCAAGTGAGTGTGAGTGGATGGAAGTGCGAGTGAGTGCCAGTGAGTGTGAGTGGAGGTGAGATCCAGTTAGTGCGAGTGGAGCCAGGAGTGGAGGTTAGTGCAAGTGAGTGCCAGTGTGTGTGAGTGGAGGGCGAGTGAGTGCCAATGTAGGTGAGTGTGAGTGATAGCCAGTGAGTGGGAGTGGAAGTGAGTGGGCGTGGAGGTGAGTGCGAGTGAGTGTGAGTGGAGGTGAGTGCGAGTGTGAGTGCCTGTGAGTGTGAATGGAGGTGAGCGAAAGTGAGTGGAAGTGAGTGGAGGTGAGTGCGAGTGAGTGCCAGTGTGTGTGAGTGCTAGTGAGTGTGAGTGTAGGTGAGTGAAGTGATAGTCAGTGAGTGGGTGCACGAGTGCATGTGAGTGCCAATGAGTGTGAGTGGAGCTGTGAGCGCGAGTGAGTGCCAGTGAGTGTGAGTGCGAGTGAATGTGAGTGCAAGTGAGTGTGAGTGGATGGAAGTGCGAGTGAGTGCCAGTGAGTGTGAGTGGAGGTTAGTGCAAGTGAGTGCCAGTGTGTGTGAGTGGAGGGCGAGTGAGTGCCAGTGTAGGTGAGTGCGAGTGATAGCCAGTGAGTGGGAGTGGAAGTGAGTGGGCGTGGAGGTGAGTGCGAGTGAGTGCCAGTGAATGTGAGTGGAGGTGAGTGCCAGTGAGTGTGAGTGGAGGTAAGTGCGAGTGAGTGCCTGTGAGTGTGAGTGGAGGTAAGTGCAAGTTAGTGCCAGTGACTGTGAGTGGAGGTGAGTGTGAGTGAGTGCCAGTGTGTGTGAGTGCTAGTGAGTGTGAATGTAGGTGAGTGCAAGTAATAGCCAGTGAGTGGGAGTGCGAGTGTAAGTGAGTGCAAGTGAGTGTGAGTAGAGGTAAGTGCGAGTGAGTGCCAGTGAGTGTGAGTGGAGGTGAGATCCAGTGGAGGTAAGTGCAGGTGAGTGCCAGTGAGTGTGACTAAAGGTGAGATCCAGTGAGTGCGAGTGGAGCCAGTGAGTGTGAGTGGAGGTGAGTGCGAGTGTGAGTGGAGTGAGGGCGAGTGAGTGCCAGTGTAGGTGAGTGCGAGTGATAGTGTGTGAGTGGAAGTGAGTGTGAGTTACTGTGAGTGCCAGTGAGTGTGAGTGTAGGTGAATGTGAGTGTCAGTGCAGGTGAGTGTGAGTGTGGGTGAGTGACAGTGAGTGTGAGAGCCAGTGAGTGTGAGTGTAGGTGAGTGCGAGTGATAGCCAGTGAGTGTGAGTGGATGTGAATGTGAGTGAGTGCGAGTGGAGGTGAGTGCGAGTTAGTGGAGGTGAGTGTGAGTGAGTGCCAGTGAGTGTGAGTGCAGGTGAGCGAGTGTGAGTGGAGGTAAGTGCGAGTGAGTGCCAGTGAGTTTGAGTGGAGGTGAGAGCCAGTGAGTATGACTGGAGGTGAGTGTGAGTGTAGGTGGGTGCGAGTGAGTGCCAGTGTGTGTGAGTAGAGGTGAATGCGAGTGAGTGCGAGTGATAGCCAGTGAGTGTGAGTGGATGTGAATGCGAGTGAGTGCCAGTGAGTTTGAGTGAAGGTGAGTGTGATTGGAGGTGAGTGCAAGTGAGTGTCAGTCATTGTGAGTGGAGGCGAGTGTGAATTTGAGTGAGTGCTGTGAGTGTGAGTGGAGGTGAGTGCCAGTGAGTGTGAGTGGAGGTGAGCGTGAATATGAGTGAGTGTGGGGGCTGGAAAAAATTACGGTGAGTGAGTATTCTCCCACAATGCCGACCTATGCGTGGGAGTTAACTGCCTTTGACGACGAATGCTCGGTGCTCCCTTGAAAGGTCCATCCAAACTTCGAGTTCATAGCAATGAGTTTTTCCTCGTTTCCAGGGCCTGAGAGTTCACCTGTTGTTCCGTTGTGTCTCTCAATGGACGAGTGTATCAGTGCATCGGTGAAATTGTGTCCGGTTTTCTTGAATGATGTGACAAATGGACAAAGTCATTTTGCTGGCTGATATGTGTTGGCAAATGTGGGGTATTTCCATGGCTCTCGATGGAACTTCCACTTCGGAATGCTGACTTCAGAGGTGAAGCTCCACGATGTGGAGTCTTTTCGGTGTGCAATTGCTGACATTGGCGAAAGTGTTGATTGCTTAGCAGCAAAACCAAGACACCTCAACTTCAAACGCCTCGAAAGAGCTTCTGTTACGAACATGTGTTCACTTCCTCCGTCGAACACACCTCTGATGTAACAACATGAATAATCACTCACTGCCCATGTTCGGAAAGTCTGTAGGAGCACGCATGTCAAAGTGTCACTCCTTTCGTTGCTCTTAGTTGCAGCTGCACATATGGTTGTACTGCTGCCTTTCACGTCTACACGGGTCTTTCGGTTTATCTTATCTGGGTCGCAAATACATGACGCATGATGACTTCTGCAGCCACAGCATGCAGTTCTTCGTCTGCAATCCCTTGTGCGGTGACTTTTACTGGTCCGCATGTCAGCGGAGAGACTCCTTCAAATGCGGTGTTGGCCTGTAAAAAGTGCAGCCCATATCCGGAGGGCTTTTTGAAGCTTGGTTATGAAGCACTGATGATGTTGGGATCGCACTGTCAAAACGACGGATCTTCTTGTCTCTAGGATAAGCCGCTTCGTCGTATCCTTTTTGTTCACCAAGGTCACTCTTTTCTAGGCTTTCTAGTTCAATCAAGACGAACTAAAACAGATGCTCTAGTTTCGTGGCATGCTGAACCTTGTCATTGGCAGAACTTGCAGCTTGTGTAGCACAAGATCTGCGATATGCTACGACGATGTCATGTGGCAATGCCCTGAGCAGAACGTCGCATAGTATTGACGAGAAAGACGACTTGCTCACGCCAAGCGCCTCCAGTCCTCACGTGTTAATGAGCACCTGGTTGTACACCTTGTGAAGTTTTGTCACTTTATTAGAATAACGCACAGGAGTGAGCCTTCGAAGCCTTGAGAAATACTCCTGCTCCACTTGTTTGTTGTCGCCGAAACGTCTTTTCAGCATGTCCAAGGCATCCATGTAACACGCTTCGGTAGTAGGCAGCCACGCTATAGCTGCCACCGCGTCTCCTTTAAAAAATAAACTCAGGTAGGTAAATTTGTCAGTAGGTGTAAGATTTTTGTTCCGGTTGATGATCTGGTCGTATTGTTCCCAGAACTCGTTTCACTTGCACAGGCCTCAGCAACTTGGCTCCTCTTTCAGAATGTCCCATGGCCACCGGCATGCCATGAACCTCGATAGGCGATAATGATGAATTGGTTTCAGAATGCTGGCAGCATTTGCTCTGGAGCTCGGCTAAGATGCGGGTCACATGGTCTTCATATTCAATCACAGTGGCGTTATCCGCCTTGAATTCCTCATCGGTTATGGGACTTTCTAGCTCATCATTAATCTTCATCAGTTCATCATTATTGTTCTTGAGCTGCTTGTAAATAGAGAATCTGTCGGGGCGTTGTTTTCTAACAGCGCACTTGCCTCTTAAATGATCTTGGCGTTCTGGGCCCTTCGCGTGGTCCTCTTCAACTTGAGCTTATCCATGGCGGTCAGCTGATCCGTCTGCCTCTGCGGTTCACGGCGGTTGTTCCAGTCGATAGCCACCAGCGAAGTCCCACGACGGTAGCTCCCGGCTGTTGCCTCCTAGGTTTCGACACCAAATTTAGAATATGCAGCACACGGAACAGCCAACAAAGACTCTTATAGGCGCTTATTAGTGTCTACCTGAGACCAGAACGTGAAAGATGGCTGCTAGTCTCCTCGAACGCACTCACACACTCCCTGGCCCGAGGCTCATCCTCTTCTTTTTGTAGGAACAACGCGGGGAATTTAACACAATGTTAAGTGTAGTCCTTATTGCAGAAATTTTCTAACAAACATCAAAGAAGAGGTATGATGAGATGGCAAGGTTGGACTGGCATAGCAGGAAGTCAGGATATTGTCTTTGCATGATATGTTTGCATAATGTGCATGATAAGGTAAAACAAGCCTCGGCAAAGTATTTATTAGTGCGCATGTGATGCTAGCTTCGGCTGCAGTACCTGTGTGATGATGTACTAGCTTTTGTCTTCAGGGCAAAAATCTTGCAGCCATTTTTTCTTGCTGCTTGTGCATGCATCAAACCATGAAGTACGTGGCAAACATTGCTGGTGGAATTTTCTCAGAAAATTCGATGATGATGTGCGGACTCAACAAAGGCATCATGAATGACTATTTTGTTTTGAAAACACGAGGAACGGCTAGTACGATCTGTAGGTACCAAATTGTAATCAGTGATTGCTCAAAAGATAGCATCGTGTGCTACCAAGCACTCAGTGTTGTGCTGGATTGCAATTCTGTGGGAAAAGGTTGTTGCTTGTTCAATCATGGCGGAAGGGCCAGGAGCAGCAGGCCTTGAGGTCAGCAACAGGCTGGCAAGGTGGGGCCAGGGACAGCTGACTTCGTGATCAGCAAGACTGATGGCACAGTGGAGCCAGGTACAGGGAGAAGACTTCACGACACAAGGGAAAGGACAGGAGAGCCCCCCGTATTAGCCGGCGTGCCAAGGAAGTTGCCCGCCTGGCTGACTCCTCAAGAAGGGGCGGGGCGTTTGCCAGGATGAGGCTTGGGCAATACATAAGAGGGTATACTAGGCCACATGGGCCTGTCACCACTTCGATGTGCGCCCTCGCGCCGTAGCTACATTTCTCCATTCACCAGCATGGTAGGGAATGAAGTCCAGCTACCTGCTTGTGGGAGAAAGCTGACTAGGCGAGTCAGAAGGCGGGTGAGCCCGAGAGAGTATATTAGGCCAAAAGGGCCTGTCACCGCTTCAATGTGCGCCCTCGCACCATAGCTGTGTCTCTCCGTTCACCGGCGGGGTAGGGAATAAAGTCCGGCTACCAGCTGGTGGGAGAAAGTCTGTCTAGGTGCGTTTCCGCAGGTTGTACCGGTGGCATGGCCTGGGGCCAGCCGTGTCACGGTTTGTCTGCGGTTCGTTGACCGCCTCCCCCTCTCCCCAGTCGTTGCTACGGGCAACGAAAGGTTTGAGGTCCGACACGTGAACTGGACCGCCGAGTGGTCACCCTTGGGAGTCAGCCAGCTTGTATACCAGAGGGGACATTTTGGTCTCTACTCAGTACGGGCCCAACCATTTGGCCGACAGGGAGGCAGAGATGCCTTTGGCGGCATCACTCAAGACATGGTTGCGTCTGAGGACGAGATCGCGGACACCGTAGTGCACGTCCCTATGTGACCGGTCGTACTGGGCTTTTTGTCCAGCTCGTGCTTTTGCCAGGTTGGAACGGGCCAGGTCAAGAGCCGCGTCCATCCGTGAGCGCAGTTCCGCCGTGTAGCCGGAAAGGTCGGCTTTCGTGGTGCACGCCCTGCTGCCGGTCCGCAGAACACGGTCCATGGCGTTTGGCAGCTCTCTCCCGAAGTTGAGGAAAGCTGGCGTGTACCCAGTCGAACGTTTCACCGTGGACCGCAAGGAGAAGCCTATCTCATTAAGACAGACATCCCAATCCCTGTGTTGCTGGGCAAAGGCCGCGAGCAAGGGCTTGAGGTTCCGGTTAATCCGCTCTGTTGGGTTAGCCTGTGGGTGATACGTGGTTGTCTTGCGGTGCTTAATGCCAAAGGCAGCACACGCATCCACGAACACCTTGGCCGTAAAGTAGGACGCGTTGTCCGTTATCAGCACCGCCGGAAAGCCGAAGCGGTTAAAGACCTCGGTTAACTTGTCCCAGATTGTGTGTGCCGTTAACTTATAGCGTCGCCGGCTTCTGGGAAAGGGTCCCATAATGTCACAGGCCGCGACTTGCCAGGGTAGCTGGCTGTCGATTGGCTGCATGAGCCCGGGGGTTTTGCCCGCGCGAGGCTTCACACATTGGCACATGCGGCATGAGCGGGCGTAGTGAAGAGCGTCACGCTTCATGCCTCGCCAGGTAGCGGAGCGTCACAACTTTTGGAAAGTCTTAAGGCCACTCGCATGTCCGGCCACCCGCAAGTCAAGGAAATAGCTCAGGGTGGCTTTCCTTAGACTGTGGGGTATCACCACCTTGAAAGACTCCTGGGGAGCCTCTTCAGATGGGATATAGCGCAGGAGAACTGCATCGGCGTCAAGCAGATACGTATCCAATGTGCCCGCAGCAATACCAGCTGCATCACACTCGGCGCCAACAGCAATACCAGCTGTCCGGGTGCGCCCGACGGCATTGCCGCCCCGCTCCTCTTGGGAGCTCGGCTCTGTGAGCCCATCAATAATTCGTCGACAAAATGGATCGCTCTGCTGTGCCTTTAGTAACTCCTGCCTGCTGAAGACGATACCCGATGAGGTAATGGGGTCCACCAGGTAAGTCCTCTCCCGGGGCTGGCAATCCGAGGATCGCTTCGCCGTCGGGGGTCACGCCTTTCGAGCCATTGGAGACACAGGCTCCGGCTTCTACTTGGTGCGAATGCTCATGGGAGTGGCGGACCAAAGGATCAGACGCCAAAACGGGGCTCGCGACAAAGCGTCCGCCATCACGTTTGAACTCCCTTTCCGGTAGCGCACAACAAAGTTGTACCGCTGCAGTGTCGACGCCCAGCGCGCGAGGCAGCCCGAAGGCTCGCGCAAGCGCTTAAGCCAGGTGAGCGCCATGTGGTCCATTTCCACCACAAATGGCACTGTCGACATAGCAGTCAAACTTCCAGAGAGCAAAAACTATAGCGAGACATTCCCGTTCAGTCACGCTGTAGTTGCGCTTGGTGGCGTTAAGCGACCGGCTTGCAAAGGCGACTGGTCGAAGAACGCCGTCGTGCTCCTGAAGCAGCACAGCCCGAAGGCCCAGGTCGCTCGCGTCAGCTTGGACAACGAACTCCCTGTTGAGGTCGGGCAACTTCAGTTCGGCTGTGGCCACTAGAGCTCGGGATAGTGCATGAAAGACACCCTCCTGCTCAGGCTCCCAGCTCCATCATGCCGACTTTTTCAACAGTGTGGTCAAGGGCGCTTGAAGAGTGGTGCAATTCGGGATGAACTGTCTGTAGTAGTTCACCATGCCCAAAAAGTGCCTAAGGCCCCGAATGTTCACCGGCATTGGGTATTCGAGGATAGCTCGGACCTTCTCTTCGCACGGCAGAACACGACCTCTGTCGATGGTAAAGCCCAATAGGGAAGCTATTTGGGCTTTCTTCGGGTTTAGTGTCAACCCGGCAGCACGTAACCTCTTGAGGACGTCCTCCAGGTGGTGGAGGTGCTCCTTGAACGTTCGAGAGAAGATGACAATGTCATCGAGGGACGCCAGCGCATAGCGCTACTTAGCCTCCCGGAGAATGCGGTCAATCAATCTCTGGAACGTAGCTGCAGCTCCAGAGCAGCCAAATGGCATACGGGTGAACTGGTAAAGGCTTCGGTGAGAGGTGAACGCAGTTTTCTCCGCACCAGCTGGCTCCATCTGAACCTGCAGGTAGCCGCGGCTAGCATCCAGGGTGGTGAAGTAGCACGCATCGCCTAGATTAGCCACGATTGAGTCCACGTTAGGCATAGGATAAGCATCCTTCCTCGTGACCTCGTTCAGCCGGCGGTAGTCCACACAGCCGAAAAGAGCCGTCTCTTTTAGGGACCATTACCACCGGAGAACCCTAGGGACTGTTTGAGTGCTGGACAATACCGGTCTCATTAAGCTCATCCAATGCCTGGTCAATTGCCTTCCTCTTGGGCACATTAACGGGGCGAGGATTGCATTTCCACGGCAGTGCGTCGCCTGTGTCGATCCGATGTCGCACAAGTGAGGTGCAACCCGGTCGTTCAGTGAACATCGCGCTGAAATGAGTCAGCAGCGATGACAGGCGTGCCTTCTCGTGCACCGCCAAGCTGTCGGACAAAGGCGGCGGCGAGCAGTCTGAGCTGCTGCTTAACGGGGTGGTCGCCGGGGTAGCCGAAACCTTCACCGCCGTAGCAGCGCAATGCTCGTGAGAAAGCGGATCGCACCGACCGTTTTTTGCCGTGCCGGCAAAGGGGCCAATTTCGGCAGTGGAGTGAGGGACACGAGCCAAGGGGGCCGCGCTAGGTCTCCTCTCCTCCTTCACTCGCGCGGCATCCGGCGTCTGAGGGGCCGCCATGGCCAGCGGGCGTGTATCGAAGGGTTGCAGGGGGCCGGAAAGGCCAGCCCTGTAGCCTCCGCTTGCGACGTCAATCACGATACCCGTGCGCGCGAGGAAGTCGCGACCAAGAATCACGGGCACGGAAAGACCCGGAAGATGCACAAAGCGCTGACGGCGCACGCTATTCTCCCAGCGCACAACCAACCGCACCGAGCCGCACGAGGTAGCCGCACCGCTCGCGAGATGGAAGGCGGTGTCGCATGCTCTAATGCGGACAGAACGCCGGCGCAAATAAGCCATAACCTCTTCGCCAAACAGTGAGACCAAGGCCCCGCTATCCAGCAACGCCACAAACTGTCGACCAGCAATCGTAAGGGCGATGAAAGGCGCCGGCGTGGCGGATGAGTCAGTGCCAGCGCGACACGCCATTGGAGCCAGAGGTTGCGTTTCACCACTATGCTCCCCTACTGTCGCCACCGGAGATAGGGAGCTCACCCGCGGCCGACGCCGTTTCCCGACGGGCGAGGAGGCTCTTGCGTCGGGTGGCACACAGTGCATGTTCAGGCAATATGGCCGCGTTCATGACAACGGTAGCAGACAGAGCCTCGGCCCGATTGAGGGGGCCTGGGCACGTCTCGGGCGCTGGGTGGTTTTCCTTCGCTAGCCACCGGAGCACCCCGATCGGATTTCCCTTCGTGCGCAGGGGCATGGGGTTCCCGCTCTTGTTGGCCGTGCGGGGCAGAACAGCGCGCCCGGGTGTACGAGTACGGGTCGAGAGCGCGGTCAGAAAGGTCGCGCGCATCTCAATACTCTCTCGTGGCCTCGTATTTCGGGGAATTACGGGGTGCACCACCAGCCCACGTGCAACGAGGTTCAAGAGGGGCGGACGGCGGTGGTGGTGGGCAGTAGGCTCTCGCTGCCTCTGCATCGGAGGCCAACTCGTTTAGGTCACGATAACGGGCACTCCACAGGTAAGCGGCGAAGGTTGGGTGGGCTTGACGAATGGCCCGCTCTGCCTTCTCGGCGTCAGATGCCAAAGGGTCAGTAAGAAGATAGAGCTCCTGCATAGCCCTGACATACTCGAGCAGAGATTCGTCGTGGTGTTGAGTCCGAAGCTCTAGCTCGCGACGCATGCGGGGCTCATAGTCAGGAGGGAGGAATTCGCTGCGGAAAAGCGTCCTAAACTCCTCCATCAAACGAGCTTGGTGGGGGACAAGTCGGTACCACCGTGCCGCGTGGGCTGTTAGCGAGACGGGCAATACAGCGCCTAGCATCGCGCTGTCGTCCAGCCGCATTGCCTGTTTATAGCGGTGCAGTGCCTCGAGGTACTCTGTAGCACTCATGCCGTCCGAATAACCGCCTTACTCAGGGAGAGGTACCCGTAGGCTGCTCGGCACGCCTGGCTGAGGGGACTGGAGGTCTCCCTTTAGAGCACTAGGCTGCGAGCGCGCCGCTTCCATCAGGGCTTGGAGAAGCTGAGCTGCTGCGGTGTGCAGTGGTGTTTGCTCCGTGCCAGGCGCGGTGCTCTGAGAAGGGCCAACCTGCGCCTGTTCTCCAAAATGCGCGCCTGACCCTAAGGGGCCAGTAAACGGCATGGAGGAGAGCTGGGTTACCGCTCCGATAGGTGCATGAGGCTTGACACTACCGGCGAACAGATCGACGGCGGAGCGGGGTGGCTCACGCACGTCGAAAATGTCGCTCGGCTCTGCATGAGGCAAGCGGTAGTCGGAAAGCACGGCGACTCACAAACTCGCTCGCTGGCCTCGCTTTGTCCTGAGTGCAGTTTAGTGCCCAAAGTTCCGCATCGGAGCCACCCTGCTTAGATGTTGGTACAAAACCGCTTGCTGGCCTCTCCTTGTCCCGAGCGCAGCTGGGAAGCAATGTCGAGCGCAAGCCCCCCCGCTCAGCCAGGAAAGGGCACGACGCTCCTCCACTCCGCAACGCAGAAAGGCGCTACGGCAGGGTTTGTCGACTCTCCGACACCGCGCAGAGAAGGCTCTGGAGTCAGATCGCCAACAAACATGGGTTTATTCACCCAAGATACAGCACAGTGCTACAGTCGTGGCGCTTACGGGCCAAGGCTCACCGCAAGACCGATCGAGTACGCGCACCCGCTGCGCTATGGGCTAACCGGGTAGCGGTCCGCCAAGCGCGATAACGAGGAGTCGCGAGAGGAAAGGTCTCATGTAAACACCTCGTTGCGAGCCTGTGAGCATCTGCCGCGGTGAGGAAGCGCTCAGCGGACGAGAGCTCGGGTGGAGAGGGTGCCCGGGGACCGCCGCGCGGGAGGCCAATCAGGGCGCAACCCGGTGACGTGTTCTCGCGGGGCAAGTCCAATCCCGGGGGGGAGAAGCACGGTTTGCGCGGGAAAGTAGGTCCGGCGCGGTAGCCGTGTCCGCTTTGTTGCCGTTACGGCGGCGGTTCCCGGAAATCGAGCTAAGCACCACACGCGAGCTGGGGGACGAGGTGCGGGAAGGCACCTCGATCCCCACAAAGTAGACAGAGGTAGGTGGAGCGACGGAGACTGCTTTCTTTGGCAGCATGTAGCTTGCCCTCAGTGGGGAAGTAAAGTTGTTGGAACATTGGTGCATCCCTTTTTCACCACTGTTTATACACGTTGATAGTCTAATATGTATGTCTCTGCAGTGGTGAACAAAAGTCATATAGCGAGATAGAGGTGTCGTTTGGCTGCCAATGCTGTGCCTTGCTTGTGGACACTGTGTTGTCTTTTGCCTCTCAGCACAGGGCTGGTGCTCTATCCAAGGCACTTGACCAAGCCTTGGAGCAAGTTGTGCACATTGAGGAGGGCCAGTCGGTGCCAACAAACTCGACACGCCTCATTCACATCACAGGGCAGCTCTCGTCAAGGCAGGCAAGTTTGCCAATGGTTTAATCTTTGCATGATCTTAGAAGGAATCGGCACAACAGTGGCATTGCTCTGTTTTTATGAAAAATGCACATATTTGGGACATTGTGACACATATTCGGAAGAGCATGACCTCCGTATCACAATGCACTGCTCGGCATGGGCTGAGTGCACCACTGATGTGGTTGTGAAATAGAGGTGAGGTTATAGAGTTGACATTAGTTGTAATAGATGTAATAACCAATGTCACAGACTCTATGTTGCTTGAAATAGAGGTTACCTTGGTTGGGGGCAAAAGAACAGCAAACCACAGCAGATGTAACTAGATGTGTATGTTGCTGCCTGCTGGTCTTGGTGCCCAATTTAGAAAAATGCATGCCTAGAAATATTTATTGAAAAACGTCAAACAAATACAAAACTGGATTCTGGACAGTTAGGGCTGAGCAGTATTCACTGCTCAGAATGTGGTGGCTAATTCACCAAGGAATGCAGCTGCAGAAATTTGACGCAGACCTGGAGGAGCAGTGCTCATCACATTAAACATGAACTGGGCATGTTTGTGTGTAGTGGTGCGTGGCGCATGATGAGTGGCCACCAGCTCATTGTTTTGCTGGGCAGGTGTCGATCCATGTGCGTGCAGCAGAGTGGTGTTTGGCACCTGCTGGACAGGCTGCACGAACCAGCACGATGCCCTTGCAGATGACTGAGCAAGACATAGTTCTTCCAGTTTCTTTTTTCGTTGAATTCTTGTGCTACCTTTTCATTCTTCTGGAACCATTTGTGCCAACTTGCTTTCATGGTAAACATTTTTTGTGATGATTCATTAAGGGTCGGAGAGAGTAAAAACTGTGCCACGGCTCATTTGTCAACTTGAATTGCACTGTTGCATTATCCAGGTTGCAATTGACGAGGCATATAATGTCTCTGTTGCGGCTGTGAAACTGCGACGCCTGGTGGAGATGTACCAGTGGGTCGAGAAGAGCACATACAGGTGAGTCACTCTGTTACACTTATCTTAATTGTGCCCACACCCGTGGCAGTTTCTTTAAAAAACATGAAACATTTTTAAACAGAACTTTTAAATCTGCAAGCTCACTATGTGTGAACTATGCTAACATTGACTGAGACTTAGCTCTGCAATTTAATAGGAAAAAAGAAAAAAAGAACCGTGGATCCCGCTGGCATGTGTGAATTGATGATAACCTTTGATGTTTGCTGGTATGTTTTCACCTCACCTCTCTGTATTGCTTGTCCAGTTGATCACTAGGCACCCACATTCTGGGCCATTCATGTACCCAGTTGTCGCATACTTGGCAAGGACAGCAGCTGCCACCCGCAAAGTGCAGGGGAAGCTTCTGCAAATTTCATTTCTGCAAAGCTTGCGGTCGAATGTCAAGAACCGTTTCGAGGAACGGCAATTTCTGTCCCTTATAATTCGTTGGTTTAAGGGGGGACGCGGCTTTCGCATCGCGAAAAATGGCTAAAAAATCGATTTTTTGAAAATCACATTTTCAGTTTCTGTAACTCTTATTCTATCTGATTCCGAAATATCATCACTGACAACCAAGTAGAAGTGCTCTAAAAAAATTGTTGTATCAGCCAAGGCGCCGAAAAATTGCGCGGAAATCGCGAAAAAACGGCGTTTTTCAAGCCACGATATCTTCGGAACGGCGCAGCCGAGCGCCGCCATCTTGGTCTCGTTGGAAAGCGCATTTCTCCGTATTCAAATCTGCCGCTTCAGATATCTCCTCCATACAGAAACAAGCACACAAAAAGCAAATGTTTGAAGGTCGTGCCGGAGCCACCGATTGGCCGCGCCCGCCACGTGACTCCAGCGCGGTTCGCCATTGGTCCGGTGTTCGCTCCGTGATGGCGTCGTCTGCTCCGCTTGTTGCGGTGTCCTCGCGAGCTCCGGACAGTTTCCGTAATTTCGACGAGTGTTAAAGCGGGCGCTACGTGGACATAGCAGTAGTGTGGCCGATCCCGCTTTTTGTGGACGTCTCAGACCCGCGGCTAAGCATTCTGAGCATCGGTGACGCGGACTTCGCGACCGAGCTTCGGGCACGGAATGCTCGGACACGCGGCTAAGCCTCTCGCGCGTAGGCGTCTCCGACTCGGCGATAAAGCACATCGCGCGCGGACTTCTCGTATCCTTGCCTAAGCATTTCGTGCGTTGGCGCCTCCGACTGCGCGACTAAGCAAATCGAGCGTTGACTCCTCGAGCCCGCGGCTACGCATTTCGCGCGTCGGCACATCGCTCAACAAGTGTCGACTCCTCGGACCCGCGGCTACGCACTTCGCGCGTCGGCACCGCGAGCGTCGACTCCTCGAGGCCGCGGCTAGGCATTTCGCGCGTCGGCACCTCGGACTGTGCGACTACGCTAATCGAGGATCGACTCCTCGAGCCCGCGGCTAGGCATTTCGCGCGTCTTCACATCGCTCATCGAGTGTCGACTCGGACCCGCGACTAGGCACTTCGCGCGTCGGCACCTCGAGCGTCGACTCCTCGAGGCCGCGGCTAGGCATTTCGCGCGTCGGCACATCGCTCATGGAGTGTCGACACCTCGAGGGTCTATTCCTCGGACCCGCGGCTAGGCATTTCGCGCGTCGGCACCTCGGACTGCGCGATTGAGCTTACCGAGCGTTTGGACCCGCGACCAGGCATTTCGCGCATCGGCACCTCGGACTGCGCGACCAAGCTCATCGAGCGTCTATTCCGCGGACCCTCGACCAGGCATTTCGCACATCGGCACCTCGGATCGACCCGCGACTTAGCACATCGCGCGCCGACTCTGTTATCGTAATGTCACGATATCTAGTAATAATACCTATCATACCACCCCTTCATAAAGAGAACCTCATCATGAGCTCTGTTCACTAGGCCACTTGGGCTGGCACAGACACCTGGCTGTAGAAGTGAGGCATGATACAAAAGTACAGGCTGGAAAGCACCTAGCAGCTGCATTGCTGCCTATCTATCAGTGGCTCTCCTAACCTCCATAGCCATTTTCAATGGAAGATGATTCAGAAGGCTGCTGAGAGCCTTCATTCAGTAACATGGTCGATTCTACCAAAAGAAAACAATGCCTCACTGACTGCACTATAGGCTGCTATCAATGAGGCAGTCTGCAGATACAACGCTAGAACTACTGTATATTTATGCCCACATAGTTCTGCACCTCACTTGGTTTGAAACCCAGGCACCATGCTCTTTGTAGAGCAGCAGTAAAGAATGCCATACAAACATGAAAAAGGCAGAACGAAGGCTCAGCAGACCAGAGGCCACATGTCCAAGAATACCCATGTCACAAAACACATCAAAGATTACAACTTTGGTGCGTTTTAGAGAACTGAAGAGAAGGTGCAACTTTGAGAGCCGTTTTCTCAAAACTATTTTTTCGCCTTTCTTCTCAGTTTCTGGAGCTGATTACTTCGTTACCGTTTAGCCTATTTTGATTCTGTTTTTTTTGTCACGTTCCTTGGACTACAGTGCAGGTCGAGACAGTCTCGCATTTTTATCTTGACATTTTATAAATTTATGGCGTGGCTATTCGTTCACCCCGAAAGTGTGCTTGGTGCGAAGGTAACTTGAAAAATGACTATCTAAAAAATTTGTGTTGCGAAAAAAAAAAAAGTAAGACTGTCACGACCTTCAGCACGCATTGAGCTATGCAGTCAATACTCAACGAGCCTTCCATCATGTTTTTTAAGCTCCCCAGGCCCTCCAGAAAGTTCAAGAGAGAAAAATTCTGCTCAATAAAATGTTCTCAAGGTATCACTCTGAAACTTTTATGGAAGTATCAGGGAGACATTCTAAACATTTGTGCCAATTTTCATCAAAATCCATGAAGAAATCAGGAAGTTGATTTTCAAAGCCACGTCCTTAAGTCTAAATGGCTAACGAGTGAAAAAGACCGCCAGGAGCTCCACCAGATGTTGGCCAACGAATTCAACTGGCGTTGCGATGACCGCACACTATTGGCCACTTCACAAGTTCTTTCCAGCAAATCACCTGCGATTGAATTTTTCAGCTTTTCCCTACCAGGAACATCTATTCCGTGCTCCAACAACAATGAAACGCTTCGTGGAGGATCCAGATGCGAGCATTGCAGTATTGTGCACTCACGATCTTCTGTATAAAGTGTTCATATGCTACATACTGTCATTCCTTCCCGTGAGCTTTCAGTGTCGCTGCCGATGTCTTACGAAGAAAAAGATGGAAGATGAGCACTGAAATCTTGAAAAAGAATTGTTAGTCAAGTTAAACAACGCCTGAAGGGCTGCAACGACGCACTGAAAGATCCAAGCCAGCTCGTTTCATATATTTAGTGTATTTGTGCAGTACTATTAAAAGTTCGAAACAAAGTAATGTAAAAGTAATTGGTTACTTTCTAGTAATTGCCCAGTTACTTTCGTGGGGCAGTAATTGTTATTGGTTACCTTTTTTCTGTAAGGGTGTACAGGTCTGCATACATGGGAGGATCGCGAGAGAAGGGAAAGGCACTGTCAGAAAGCACGCTTCGTTTGGGGTTTGTTGAATAAAAGAAACATTATTGCTAAACATGGCAACTGTTGCAGACAAACTGGAAATGATATGGCACTTTTCTGGTATTTTTTAAAAATATACACGATGCAAGTTTGTCCATATGGACAACTGACGCAGAGGGTGCAGATGCAAAGTTGCCTTAAAGCAGCGTCAGGGCGACAACACGCGAGTGAAACTTGAGCCACGATGTGATAACACGGTACATAACAGTTTCATGCGATTGCCAGGGTGGGTGGCACTACTGCCTGCGAGAGGCAGTGCAGCAAGCATGGTTGTAGTGCATGGGCTTGCCTAAACTTTACCAACTGATCATTTTCGAGAAAGTATAAGTAAACATAATTAAAACCATTATGCCACGGACAAGCGGAACCACTACAATCAGCAGCGATTATGCATGTTTGCAGAGTGTTATTGCATTTAAAGAAAGTATGGATTGCTTCATAGTTTAGGCCAATAAAGGTGGATAAAGTGCAATATTAACAAAGCCACAAGCACAAAGACAGTTCCGTCCAGCAATTACTGTAGCAAACTCGATGGCGCCATGTCACCTACTTGCTTGGGAGCCGGAGGGTTGCGTACATGCGCTACTCTCGATGGAGGACAGACACGACTGGCAGCACAGCAAACCAGGATTTAATATGTATAAGAACGGTAAAAGTGAGAAGCACACAAAACTCAAACCATAATTCAACAAAAATCTCCACTCGAACTTAAACACCAAACTCGGATTAAATACAAACTACTGAAAAAGAACTATCTCATTTCCGGAGCCTAGCTCCGCCTTGTGTCTCTAGGTCAGTCCTAGTCTTGACTCGCCAAAGTCTGGTCACCCTACATTCGGCCTAACTGCGTCGCCATCATGGAGAAAGGAAGTGCAGGTTCTTACAGACCGTCGGTTTGAAGTTCTTGTTGAGTCCACATCGGGCTCGTCCGAAGCGTTGCGGGTGCCGTAAGTGCTGACGCCTTGCGGTTCTGTTGACCTGACCGAGTACGTGGCTGGTGCCCCGGTAGCCGCCGCTGACGTGTCACTTGCGGGGTTAGGCTTCGCGAAGCGTTCTTCGCCTTACGTCGATCGGCACGGCGGCCCGGTGATTATCGGTTGATCGGGCTTGGCCGAGGATGAGGGATTCTTGCGAAGAGGACCGGAACCACCGTGAGCATCAGCAGCTGGTCCCAGGAGCTTCGCCCGGATGTCTCCGAGGTCTACAGCTACGCCTGGGCCTTGCCAGCGTCACGAGCTTCATGCCCAGGCTCTCCGCACTCCCGTCGTCAGAGCATAGCTGACGAAGCGACCTTCCAGCCCAAGAGCCACGTCGATAATGCTGCTTCTCCTCGCTTCTGCCTCGACCACACCTCGGTTCGCGTGCCTCGAGCGCTCGCTCCGTTCGGAACGCTCCGCGATCTTCGTCGTCTTCTTTTTCGTATACCGCCGACGTCCGACTCATGACACGCCGTGTGGGGGAATGACAGTGCCAACGTTCTCGCAGACTACAAATAATGGCACACAACAATTCCTCGAGCAAACACGTCTAGCCGTGTGTACTGTGTAGACAATAAGTGCATGCAGGATAATATTTAATGTCACATCAAGATTGTCGTATGCCGTCACCGCCAAATATCATCTGTGAATGCAAACAACACTGAAAGCTTCACTTCGATCGATTGCCACGCATAATCTTTTTCTTCACTCCTGCCATGCCGAGTAGACAACTGGGTCGTGGTCAGTCCCTCGGAGAACGGCAGCCCCAAACAAGGCTGTGTGCTGCTGTGGCACATGGAGCGTGCTGTGGCTAGGCACCACGCTCGTGCTTTTCTGTGCACACCAATTCCCGTTGGCAGTCTCCCCTTGGCGAGCACTTCGTCCTCGTGATGCATACACTGCCAAGAGCTACAGGCGATGAGGCTGTGCGCATGTCCTTGCCAACTCGGGCAAGCTTTGCGTCACTTAGATTGGAACGTTGAATTGGGTCTGAGTGTTTCATTCGGACAATTAAATGCCGAAGGGTGGCAAGAGTACTTGCCAGATATAGCGGCACTGCAAAAACAGGAAACCAACGACACAGAAAAGTAACACTCTGAGGTAACTGGAAGAGGGAGAGGAGGTGCAAGGAATTCCAGTAGTGAGCACGAGGGTGAGCATAGCAGGCGTTTTTTTATTTATTATGCCTCAAAGGTCCCGTGAAGGACATTACATGAGGGGTTGTTACAGTAGCTGAAGATCTCGGCAGGTTGTAAGTGGTCAAAGAAGGAGACACGTAGACAAGTTTAATTAACAGCAATGCTAACACCAAACTGTATTACTTTCTTAGTTACAAAAGCACAGACAGAATAGACCAGCTTCTTTCCAATATGCTTTCTACTGAGCGCCTTTTCACTGTTTGTCAGGCATCCTTCTGCTCTTCCCATTCTCTGTCAAGTGTGTCAGCAGGTCGAAGATGAACCTTGACATGTTTTTGACAGAGTTACCCAGTCCAGAGAAACTACAGTGGCGCAATTAAGCATGCCCGCACCGTTACTGTAACATGATAGTTGGGTATGGGATTTGGTCTGCACCAACGCGAGACTCCATAATTCTTCTGGGGGCTTCTTTTCTTTCTTGTAGCTTTCTTTCTCTCGCTTTCTCTCCGCTTGCTCAAAGGGAAAGATATATCGACGTGAAATAAGTTGGCACGTGGTGACACTGGCCCCTTGAGGCGAGAACGACGAAGTTCGTGGTTGCGTGCGTGCTCTCCGAGGTTCAGCCATTGCTAAAGGCTGACGTGTTTTTTGCCTATCTGTTGCTGGTCAACTATTCTAGCTGTACTAGCTGGGTGACATTTCTGGTGGAGGTGCTGGGTACGGTCGATGTTAAGATCTCCTGAGCGTACCCCAGACCTAAGCCCGGCGAGTAGTCCGTCCCAGCTTACCCCTGTGCACGTACGTACCAGCCGACGTCTCCAGGGACTCCAGCCACAGCACGGTCTGCTACCTGAACGAAGTAGAATGACGAATCAACCACCTCCTGCCACTACTGCAGCATCGCACGTGGTCGTCAATCAGACCCGGACGCCGAATCCGTTCCACGGGAGTGCTTCAGAGGACATCGACGACTGGCTTGACCATTTTGACCTCAATGACTGGACCCACGAGCCTTACTTACGCTATGTGTACATTGCTCTTGAAGATTCCACGAAAATATGGTTTGAGATCCTCGAGGCGGCACTGACGTCATGGGAACAATTTCGTCGGCAGTTCCTCAATGCTTTCGCCAGGGCGGACAGGGCATTTGACGACTATGAGGGTATTGCCGAGGCAAATATCCCACTGTTACTCGAAAGACACATCTGCATCACCCGGGGCCTTGTTCGAATATAGAATAAGTGCTCGCAAGTTTTGTTGACAAACTTCAGCCATGAGTATCAGCACGTCCCTCAAGTACAGCTGTAGCCTTTCTGAACGACATTGCTGACTTCTCCGACGTCGGCACGACGGCCACTTTCACGAGGATTGACATCGTACTGCCTGCGGAACGATGTCCTGTACAAGAAAAATTTCGAGAACAGCCAAGAAACATTCCTTCTTGTCGTTGCGACGGCGCTGCGCGAGGAAGTTTTACAGGCGTGTCACGACGATCCAGGCTTCGCGAGACATTAGCGTGCATACGCCAGGAATACTATTGGCCACACATATTTTCGTTGGTTCAGCGCTATGTGCGAACGTGCCGTGACTGTTAGAAGCGTAAAGTCCCACCCACCAAGCCTGCCGGCCTCCTTCATTCAGCCTCTGGATCCGCCTCCGGCGCCGTTCCAGCAAGTGGGAATGGACCTTATTGGTCCATTCCCCACGTCTTCCTTGCAAAACAAGTGGATAATCGTGGCAACTAATTATTTAACTCGCTATGCGGAGACAAAAGCTGTGCCGCAGGGAACTGCTGCTAAAATCGCCAGCTTCTTCATTCACAGCATCGTGCTTCGTCACATTGCACCCGCTGTGCTCATTACTGACCGCGGTGCAGCGTTTACAGCGGAGTTGTTGCAACAAGTCATCACGCTGACGCACACCGACCACCGAAGGACTACAGCCTATCTTCCCCAGACTAACGGCTTAACAGAGTGCCTGAACAGCACATTGGCTGACAGGCTATCTATGTACATTGATGTGGAACACAAAACATTGGATGAAATTTTGCCATGCGTTACGTTTGCTTACAATACCGCTGTGCAGGAGACCACTGAGTTTACACCATTTGAGCTCGTTTACGGACGTCGCGTTACAATCCCCTTAGACGCCATGCTCCCGGTAGACCACGGAACCACAAGGAATGACACCACTGAAGAGTTCGAGAAAGCAGAGGAAGCTCGCCAGCTTGCTCGGAATCGCATCCGCACCCAGCAGAATACCGACGCCTGCCGTTACAACCAGACCCGGCGGAACGTCCAGTACTCACCAGGCGACCGTGTGTGGGTGTGGACACCTATCCGACACTGTGGGCTCTCGGAGAAATTGTTGCGCTGCTATTTCGGCCCCTACGAAGTTGTACGCCGCCTCAGTGATGTTAACTACGTGGTAGTGCCTGAAAGCTCTGATCCTAGTTCGAACCGATGCCGTCCCCGTGCTGAAGTCGTCCACGTAGTACGGATAAAGCCGTACTGCGCAAGCGAGGGATAAGCAACCCTCACAGACCGCTTCAGCATTGTGTACATTCCTGTATGTTTTTTTTTTTAATGCGAAGCATTTCTTGCTGGCAGCTCTGTCCGTCCGTCCCACACTCCCACACGCATGCGCGTCCCCTCCCCCTCTCTCCTCTCCTACGCTCCCCCCTTTCTCTCCTCTAGGAATCCTGTACGGAGCGGCACCCGCGTGCCACACCCCCACAGCGCATGCCCGTCCCCTCTCTCTCCTCTCCTACGCTCCCCCTTTCTCTCCTCTAGGAATCCTGTACGGAGCGGCGCCCGCGTGCCACACCCCCACAGCGCATGCCCGTCCCCTCTCTCTCCTCTCCTACGCTCCCCCTTTCTCTCCTCTAGGAATCCTGTACAGAGCGGCACCCGCGTGCCACACCCCCACAGCGCATGCTCGTCCCCTCTCTCTCCTCTCCTACGCTCCCCCTTTCTCTCCTCTAGGAATCCTGTACGGAGCGGCGCCCGCGTGCCACACCCCCACAGTGCATGCCCGTCCCCTCTCTCTCCTCTCCTACGCTCCCCCCTTTCTCTCCTCTAAGAATCCTGTACGGAGCGGCGCCCGCGTGCCACACCCCCACAGTGCATGTGCGTCCCCTCTCTCCTCTCCTACGCTCCCCCCTTTCTCTCCTCTAAGAATCCTGTACGGAGCGGCGCCCGCGTGCCACACCGCCACAGCGCATGCCCGTCCCTCTCTCTCCTCTCCTACGCTCCCCCTTTCTCTCCTCTAGGAATCCTGTACAGAGCGGCACCCGCGTGCCACACCCCCACAGCGCATGCCCGTCCCCTCTCTCTCCTCTCCTACGCTCCCCCTTTCTCTCCTCTAGGAATCCTGTACAGAGCGGCACCGGCGTGCCACACCCCCACAGCGCATGCCCGTCCCCTCTCTCTCCTCTCCTACGCTCCCCCTTTCTCTCCTCTAGGAATCCTGTACAGAGCGGCACCCGCGTGCCACACCCCCACAGCGCATGCCCGTCCCCTCTCTCTCCTCTCCTACGCTCCCCCTTTCTCTCCTCTAGGAATCCTGTACGGAGCGGCGCCCGCGTGCCACACCCCCACAGCGCATGCCCGTCCCCTCTCTCTCCTCTCCTACGCTCCCCCTTTCCTCTAGGAATCCTGTACAGAGCGGCGCCCGCGTGCCACACCCCCACAGTGCATGTGCGTCCCCTCTCTCCTCTCCTACGCTCCCCCCTTTCTCTCCTCTAAGAATCCTGTACGGAGCGGCGCCCGCGTGCCACACCCCCACAGCGCATGCCCGTCCCCTCTCTCTCCTCTCCTACGCTCCCCCTTTCTCTCCTCTAGGAATCCTGTACAGAGCGGCACCCGCGTGCCACACCCCCACAGCGCATGCCCGTCCCCTCTCTCTCCTCTCCTACGCTCCCCCTTTCCTCTAGGAATCCTGTACGGAGCGGCGCCCGCGTGCCACACCCCCACAGTGCATGTGCGTCCCCTCTCTCCTCTCCTACGCTCCCCCCTTTCTCTCCTCTAAGAATCCTGTACGAAGCGGCGCCCGCGTGCCACACCCCCACAGCGCATGCCCGTCCCCTCTCTCTCCTCTCCTACGCTCCCCCTTTCTCTCCTCTAGGAATCCTGTACAGAGCGGCACCCGCGTGCCACACCCCCACAGCGCATGCCCGTCCCCTCTCCTCTCCTACGCTCCCCCTTTCTCTCCTCTAGGAATCCTGTACAGAGCGGCACCCGCGTGCCACACCCCCACAGCGCATGCCCGTCCCCTCTCTCTCCTCTCCTACGCTCCCCCCTTTCTCTCCTCTAAGAATCCTGTACAGAGCGGCACCCGCGTGCCACACCCCCACAGCGCATGCCCGTCCCCTCTCTCTCCTCTCCTACGCTCCCCCTTTCTCTCCTCTAGGAATCCTGTACGGAGCGGCGCCCGCGTGCCACACCCCCACAGTGCATGTGCGTCCCCTCTCTCCTCTCCTACGCTCCCCCCTTTCTCTCCTCTAAGAATCCTGTACGGAGCGGGGCCCGCGTGCCACACCCCCACAGCGCATGCCCGTCCCCTCTCTCTCCTCTCCTACGCTCCCCCTTTCTCTCCTCTAGGAATCCTGTACAGAGCGGCACCCGCGTGCCACACCCCCACAGCGCATGCCCGTCCCCTCTCTCTCCTCTCCTACGCTCCCCCTTTCTCTCCTCTAGGAATCCTGTACAGAGCGGCACCCGCGTGCCACACCCCCACAGCGCATGCCCGTCCCCTCTCTCTCCTCTCCTACGCTCCCCCCTTTCTCTCCTCTAAGAATCCTGTACAGAGCGGCACCCGCGTGCCACACCCCCACAGCGCATGCCCGTCCCCTCTCTCTCCTCTCCTACGCTCCCCCTTTCTCTCCTCTAGGAATCCTGTACAGAGCGGCACCTGCGTGCCACACCCCCACAGCGCATGCCCGTCCCCTCTCTCTCCTCTCCTACGCTCCCCCTTTCTCTCCTCTAGGAATCCTGTACCGAGCGGCGCCCGCGTGCCACACTCCCACAGCGCATGCCCGTCCCCTCTCTCTCCTCTCCTACGCTCCCCCTTTCTCTCCTCTAGGAATCCTGTACAGAGCGGCACCCGCGTGCCACACCCCCACAGCGCATGCCCGTCCCCTCTCTCTCCTCTCCTACGCTCCCCCTTTTTCTCCTCTAGGAATCCTGTACGGAGCGGCGCCCGCGTGCCACACCCCCACAGTGCATGTGCGTCCCCTCTCTCCTCTCCTACGCTCCCCCCTTTCTCTCCTCTAAGAATCCTGTACGGAGCGGCGCCCGCGTGCCACACCCCCACAGTGCATGTGCGTCCCCTCTCTCCTCTCCTACGCTCCCCCCTTTCTCTCCTCTAAGAATCCTGTACGGAGCGGCGCCCGCGTGCCACACCCCCACAGTGCATGTGCGTCCCCTCTCTCCTCTCCTACGCTCCCCCCTTTCTCTCCTCTAGGAATCCTGTACGGAGCGGCGCCCGCGTGCCACACCCCCACAGTGCATGTGCGTCCCCTCTCTCCTCTCCTACGCTCCCCCCTTTCTCTCCTCTAAGAATCCTGTACGGAGCGGCGCCCGCGTGCCACACCCCCACAGTGCATGTGCGTCCCCTCTCTCCTCTCCTACGCTCCCCCCTTTCTCTCCTCTAGGAATCCTGTACGGAGCGGCGCCCGCGTGCCACACCCCCACAGTGCATGTGCGTCCCCTCTCTCCTCTCCTACACTCCCCCCTTTCTCTCCTCTAGGAATCCTGTACGGAGCGGCGCCCGCGTGCCACACCCCCACAGTGCATGTGCGTCCCCTCTCTCCTCTCCTACGCTCCCCCCTTTCTCTCCTCTAGGAATCCTGTACGGAGCGGCGCCCGCGTGCCACACCCCCACAGTGCATGTGCGTCCCCTCTCTCCTCTCCTACGCTCCCCCCTTTCTCTCCTCTAGGAATCCTGTATGGAGCGGCGCCCGCGTGCCACACCCCCACAGTGCATGTGCGTCCCCTCTCTCCTCTCCTACGCTCCCCCCTTTCTCTCCTCTAGGAATCCTGTACGGAGCGGTGCCCGCATGCCACACCCCCACAGCGCATGCGCGTCCCCTCTCTCTCCTCTTCTACGCTCCCCCCTTTCTCTCCTCTAGGAATCCGGTGGGCGCGCACGACAGGTGGTGCGACAGCTGCATACTCCGCTGGGGGTGCCACGGTAGTTCCGTGGTATGAAAATGACGGAGCGCGCGAGAAGGGAGCAATGACACGACATAAGTTGGCACGTGGTGACACTGGCCCCTTGAGGCGAGAACGACGAAGTTCGTGGTTGCGCGTGCGCTCTCCGAGGTCCAGCCATTGCTAAAAGCTGACGTGCTTTTTGCCTATTCGTTGCTGGTCAACTATTCTAGCTGTACTAGCTGGGTGACAGAAAAGACATAACAGCAGGCGACACATGTTGCAAAAGGTGCAACACTATTCAGCAGAAAGGCAGTGTTTGTGGCAGCAGCTAAGGCCTATTTTATTTATCTGATATCACGTGGGACAACTTATTTGCTTATGGTGCTTCACTGCTGTGCATCAACTGATGTTATTCTTTCACAGGCTTCCTTTTCAAATAAAAGTATAGTGCCTTATTTAAGGCATGAACTCATACTTCTTTACATCATTTTGAGACAAGATCTTTGCGTCAGCACCTCAATTTGGGACACGTTCCAGACATTTTCTTTTCAGCTGTTTCTTCTTCCTGTGTGTGTTCGAGGCTTTGCATATGTAATTACCAGGCTTAGGAGTTAAGGGGTATTTAGTGGCAATGTGTTGTAGAGCACTTTAAATTGCTTATTGATCTGAATATTTTAAAGAAATGTTTTTAAAAGATAACAGTTATGCTAATTCATGATTTAATCCCGCCTACTTCACTATCATTGCCACTTGAGCACTTCTCGGAGTCAATACTATTGGACTTCTCTAAATCAGAGTACATAAAATCCTCTTGCATTTATGCATTTTTTCAAAACTGTGTGGGCTCCTTACATCAGGCAGCCATGTTGGAAAACAAGAGACACAAGCAATGGAGATGCATGTGAGCAACAACATTGGCAGATAACCTTTATCGCACCGCCTGTCACATATATAAACGAAAACTGCCGTACCATGTGAATTTTCAGTTCATTGAACGTAGATGGCGCAACCTTCACATCACGTTGATACAAGGTGTGAGCTTTGCATGTTTGCGCATGCACACGGGCAAGTTTGCTTAAAGGGTTAGTGTTGCTAGCAAGAGGGTGCTTATGCATTAGTGTCTCAAGCTCAGTGCACTGCTCTCTCGACTCTCGCACTGAGATTGATTCCTCATTGACAATAAATTTTATTTATTTTAATTATTTATAGATACTGCGATCTTTTACAAGATCTTAGCAGGGTGTGAACATACAAGTACACTCATACAAACATAGATTACAAGCAATCTTGCAACGCTTGAATTCAACATGACAAAAGGACAGAATGCAAGCAAAAAGAAGCAAATAAAAGGACAGAATGCAAGAAAAAAGAAGCAAGTAAATTATGTGCGACAGAGTCAAGAATGCAGGCGGGCCTGAAAAAGGGATAAAAAATTTAGTGTAACGACTTTGTCAGGAAGTTTATTGCAATCAGCTATTGTTCTTGGAAAATAAGAATATTTGAAGCAGTTGTTATGCGTCGTTAACGGGGCTACTGCTTGGGAATGTTTATGACGGGTAGCATAACCAGTTACAGGTGTTAAAATGTGTGAGGTATCAGTACGGTAGTGGCCATTCACTAGCTGAAAAAAGAATTTTAATTGGGAAACATGATTTTGTTCTGTAATCGAAGAGAAGCCACTACGTTGAAGGAGATCTGTTATAGAAGTTCGACCGTAAGAATTGTAGATAAATCGAACAGCTTTCTTTTGAATTCATTCTAATTTTTCAATATTTGTTTTTGTGTAGGGGTCCCAGATGATTATTGCATACTCTAAAGTAGGTCGAACTATTGCATTATATGCCAGAAGGCAGACAGCAGGTGTCGAGAGTTTTAACGACCGTCTTAGGGTAAACAATTTGCGAAGACAATTAGCCATTACAGTGTCAGTATGTTTTGACCAGGAAAGATTGTGAGATATTTGTACACCGAGATATTTATAGTGAGATACTTCGGAGATATAAGTGTTGTTGGCAAAATAGTCGAAGAGAAATGGCTTTTTCTTTAGTGTTATTCTCATAAAGACGGTTTTTTCATAGTTAATAGACATTTGCCATCGATGGCACCATGCAACCATTTTGCCAAAATCACTATCTAGCCTGATTTGATCTTGGGGGGATTCAATTTCGGCATAAAGTATACAATCATCCGCGTAAAGTTTAATTTTGACAGATAGATTATTCACAATGTCATTTATATAAAGCAAGAAAAAAAAAACTAACATTACTAACATAACATAACAAACTAACATAACTATAAATGCAGCACAAAGCAGTGTGCAGAGCTTTCAGCCCTAAAGAAATTTGCCATTATGTGATTTAAAAAGAAAGCTAAAAGGGTTTTACATGAAAGCTCTGCAAACACCCAAGAGAGAGGATGCAGGGTAAGTAGGCACCTTGACGTTTTGGGAGCATTAAGTCTTGCAGCCTAAAAGAATATGGAGAGATTTTGACAGTCACGCAAGTGGGCCTATTTATTTCACAATACTGCAGAACATTGAGAAAATATCTAGTGCCGTCATCTTACCTTTAGGTGTGTTACAGCAGAAAGTATTCTCTGCACAGTGAAAAAGCTTCCATGTGTGTTGTCTACAACACAACAGAGAAACAAAGGGGCACTGCAATACTTTTTATTAAATTAAATTTGGTTGAACATGGTTAGACAACATTCGTGGCCTGTGGACAGTGTTCCTGTGAACATGCGCACTAAACCACTGTATGCAGTGAAAGATTGTTCACTCTCCTGCTGCTCTCAAGGGCCCCCTATATTGACCCATGTGACAGCCATTGGGCCCATGAGTCAGTCCCAAGCACACATGCACATCCCTCCAGTTTTCTATTACTAACACAAATGGTCTCACTGCTGCTCTCAGGTGTCAGCCCTTGAATGGAACAGAGAGTTGGACATTATATTCATGGTCGCTGGGCAGCACAAAGGTTGCAGAAGAAATCAACTGAATGTCCTTACCAAACGTGGCGCCGAACTAGCAACTGAACGTTTATTGTGAACAAAAGAAAATATGCAGTCGAATCTTGATAAACACAAATTACTTAAATGAATTGCCACTTGAACAGAACAGCCTATAAATTGGTTGGCTTTGTGTTTGGGTAATGCAAAAAGAAAGCTTTCGTTTGTCAGAACCAAAATTTTCGCAACTCTTTGTAAATGGAACCACAGAAGCAGTCTCCTCCCAGTCAGAGATTGTAAAATGGGGAGTTGCTCTGTTTAGAATTGGCACTCCAGAAATCGTGTGTGCACAGGATACAGCTTGCTTTTGACAATCAGATTTCCCATCTTAAGATGGCAGGGTTCCCTAACTCGAGGGCAACGTCAGTGGTGGAAACCCTCCTGCACAAGGTTCCAGGAGTAAAGCAAGGGTGAGGACGACCACTATGACCATGCAGCATAGCCAAGAAAAGCCAAGCTACAAGCAGCGCCCCCTACGCGCATTACGAAAGATGCGACAACTGGGCTTTGATGGAGAGGGCCACCGCAGCGTTCGACACAGAGGGAATAAACACTCCTTTCGGTTTTAATTCGAGTCCGGTGTCACAGATTTCGGTAGACTAAAGACAGACAGGGACAAGTCGAAGGTTTAAGACAAACATTTATAATTGCAAAAAGAAACAGCAAACAACACAAAGCAAACAATTTACAACACGAGTTAATTCTAGTAATTCCCCAAAGTCCTGAGCTATCTTGATTTGATGAGTCCAAAATATTTACATTGCGTCCATCGACGTGGCCACGTCACCTCGTCGTCGCGGCTTCCGGCGACACATTGTTGGGCCCGCCGATTCGTCGTAGACTCGACGTCGCTGTGTCCGACGTTAGGTCCACGGTTGGCCTGGATCAGGGGTCAGCACGGTGGGGTGACCGAGGCGCCTGGATCGCCCGGCCAACTCCGCTAGCCTGCGGATCGTAGCCGCAGGGAATCCGGGAAGCGGCGCCGTCAGCCTGTAGCTGCGGCTTCCGGTGGGGCGTTCGCTCAGCTCGCGGGTCGTGGCCGCGGCAGCTCAAGAACAGCTTCCATTGGGTTGCCGCCGTCTCTGCGATCCACCCACCCTGTCCAGCCTCCAGCTCCTTCTGTCCGCCTTAGTCTCAGAGCGTAGCTGGGCTGCTCTCTTCGGCTACGTGTCTCTTCTCCCGTTGGCCACGTAGCTGCGCGTGCACTTTTGCGCTTCTTCTTCTTATTTCATGTATTCTTATTCGGACGCTCTTATTTTCGAACTTCTTTCTTCTTTATTTCTGCCACCGACTCCTCGTGTCTTCTTGTTCTCTTTTTATCTTCTTCTTTTTCTTCTTCTTTTTTCCTTTATTGGCTCATGACATATGCCCACCTTCAAGAGTTTCTTCATTTGAAAAACTGCTTCTTCCTCCTTGTATTGTCATCTTCATATGTTGTTCCAGCACTAACACTTGATGGCTTTCACCATTTTTGTCATTTACACCACTGGGTACCTTCCCCACACATCACTTCACTTCACTTATTCACTGCACTGTACACATCGTCAAGTTCACTATTGCACACAAAAAAGTCATTGTCGAACACTACTATATCAAATCCCCGCTATACCACTTGTCTGTGTAGCACTCAGTGGTCCACTGCTTCACACCAACACTTACACCACTTAACCAACATTACTAAACTTACTATAAATTACTAAACACCGCACCTACAACACTACTTACAGTTAACGATTAGCCTTCACACAACTCTGCTCAACCACACCGCCTCGAACTGCATAATCTGCACTACTAAACTCTACATGTGGCAAAATACTATTTGTAGTTTTCGCCCCACAAGTACTTTACAACAAATGCGTTTTCACACTGCATTACCTTAAATATATTCTTAGGATATTACCTACCGCAATGATGGCAACATATGAGCACATTTAGGAACTGTTCTATTACTGATATTTATACATGCCATGGGAACAATTTTCATAACTTTTGTGCAATCATTTCTTAAATTCTTCTGAACAAATATCCTGCTAACGAAAATCCGCCCCTAAATACAAGGTACACTCTGACTCTTTCCGCATAACCTATTTTACGTCCTAAACAGCAGTGGTATTCCCTATCAGCTTAACTATCTATCCAAACCACATAAGAATCCATTTCCTCTCCCTAATAGAATTCCATTTGTTACCCTCAATGTTGTCGTAGCGCCTTTCTCTTGCATCGCTGTCGAGACTTCCTATGGTGCCTACTTCCCTTCTGAATACTTATCTTTCCTGTGCCTGCATGGTTCCTGCCTCGCTTTGAAAGTCGCCTGTGGAGTTCAAGTTTTGCCTCCTTTTTAATTGGTGAACAAAGCTTCCTGAACTCATGTTTGTTCGTGCACCATCTCGCTCTCAGCAGTCTCTTCATCTTCCATCTGTACTTTCGGGATGTATGCCTTCTTGAGCGGTTAGTGTGGCTTTGTCCTTGAACTCGAACTCGAACTTTAAAAAGTGACTCAACACCTTTTTCTTGTCATGGGGACATGCTTGCGATCTGCATTTAAGTACTCGTCGCTCTTGCTCTGGACCTTTGTGGTGTTCTTTGTCGTCGGCATATTCAGATGTTCTACGACTGTTCACCCTACATTTAAAGGCCGCTTTCATGGTTGCTTTGCAATGAGCAATACCATAAAGCACCACCCATCGGTTCTTTCTTCGTGTCCTCTTCTTGGGTGGTGATTTCTTCTTTTTCCTTTCCCCGAAGCAATTTTTCGATCTGTTCTTTCTCTTATGCTTCTCTGTTTTCTCTACTCGCTCCATCCCTCTGTCTGCTGTCATCGCTTCCTCAGTGCTTTCTCGCCACTCTTAAAACTTGTGCACCTGTGTTTGTCTAGACCAGAAACGTCTTCCTTGCTGGACACTAGCTTGTGCTCACGGGGGTTTCTGCAGTCGAAAGTCATTATCCTGTCACAAGCCTTGCAGCGGTCAAGTACTCTCTCTTCCTGCATGACATCTTCACTTGCTCTGCTGTCAACACACACCGTGTGCAGCGTTGCGCTATTACCCCTCTCGTCAGTGTCCTTTTGAATCTTCGTTTCTGGGGATCGTTCGCCCTCATGAGCACCACCCTCCAGTACGTACACTGCACTACTGAAAACAGACCCATCATTCCGGTGTTGCACCCCTTGCTCTCCAGTGCAATAAGACTCGGTGGCGCGGTCATCGATAGTCTTATAGTGGCAACTATTCTGTCGCAACAGTTCACCTGTGCGAGGCCCCTCTTCAGTTATACTATGATTGCTATGTATTATTTTGATTGCCTCTGGCATCTCTGTCTCCCTCCCCTGGAACTGTTCCCTCTTCTCATATGTTTGTCGAAGTGTCTCAAGTTCTAAAGATCGAGCGGCATGGACACGGTTCAATTTATCCTCAATTAGTTTGAGGCCCTGATTCTTGCTAAGTTTTTTCTCGCGGACAGTTGCTAATATGCTGTCCCAATCCATCGCTAGACCACCAAAATCTGTGACAGGGCCTGAAATGGTGGAATATCATGGCAGGCTCGCCAAATTTTGTCACGGTCTCGGGGTGGTAAACACGACGCAAGGCACGTTTGGGTTAGTAAAAGCCTTTATGAGGCATGAACATAATAAAAATGCAAATATTAAGAAAGCACGGGTTATCAACCCAATATCCAAACCCTAACATATGACAAACTATATACAGAGCTGGTTAATTGCAAATATTATCTTAAGTCCTCGCACACGACGTATTAAGCAGTTCAAAATATTTACATGAAGTCCCTCGAATATGGCCACGTCACCTCGTCGTCGCGGCTTCCGGCGACACGTTGTTGGGCCCGCCAATTCGTCGTAGACTCGACGTCGCTGTGTCCGACGTTCAGTCCACGGTTGGCCTGGATCAGGGGTCATGACGGTGGGGTGACCGAGGCGCCTGGATCGCCCGGCCAACTCCGCTAGCCTGCGGATCGTAGCCGCAGGGGATCCGGGAAGCGGCGCCGTCAGCCTGTAGCTGCGGCTTCCGGTGGGGCGTTCGCTCAGCTCGCGGGTCGTGGCCGCGGCAGCTCAAGAACAGCTTCCATTGGGTTGCCGCCGTCTCTGCGATCCACCCACCCTGTCCAGCCTCCAGCTCCTTCTGTCCGCCTTAGTCTCAGATCGTAGCTGGGCTGCTCTCTTCGGCTACGTGTCTCTTCTCCCGTTGGCCACGTAGCTGCGCGTGCACTTTTGCGCTTCTTCTTCTTCTTTCATGTTTTGTTCCTTTCATTCAGACGCTCTTATTTTCTAACTTCTTCTTTCTTTATTTCTGTAACCGACTCCTCGTGTCTTCTTGTTCTCTTTTTATCTTCTGCTTTTTCTTCTTCTTTCTTTCTTCCTTTATTGGCTCATGACACGGATTTTGGTAGACTAAAGACAGACAGGGACAAGTCGAACGTTTAAGACAAACATTTATAATTGTAAAAAGAAACGGCAAACAACACAAAGCAAACAATTGCTTATAGAGAAGTGCCTCAGTGGAGTATCGGCTTTTCTCCTTTCGACCTATTGTATGGTCGATACATTAGAGGACCAATGGCCATACTGAAGGAAATATGGACACGAGAAACTCTTGATGGAGAAACAAGGACCACCTATGGTTATGTTATAGTGCTTCGCGATCATTTGCAGGAGACATGTAGAATCGCTCAAGAAGAGCTGCAGAAAGCCCAGTTGATGCAAAAGAACTATTATGATCGCAAAGCAAAGCCCCACTGTCCTGACCCCCGATCCAGGCCAACCGTGGACTGAACGTCGGACACAGCGACGTCGAGTCTACGACGAATCGGCGGGCTCAACAACGTGTCGCCGGAAGCCGCGACGACGAGATGACGTGGCCACGTCGATGGACGCAATGTAAATATCCGGTCTTTTATTATCTTGAACAGAGAGAACTCCCGCGCCTGGAGTAGACATTACAAACTGGCGACGAGGATCATCCCGTTTTGAAGAGCCCACAGGGCACCAGAAGAAGCCAGGAAACTGAAATCAGCGGACGCCGATCAAGAAAAAAGCCACGCAAGATGTCATCTTGCATCCACGCATCCTCAACAGGATCCTCTGGCATCCACGAGGTGTGCAAGCACGGTGATTTGGTGGTGAGTGAAGTGACATTTTGACGAGTTCAACTGGAGGCCGGTCCGGCGGAATACGTCAAGAATAGCTGAAAGACGGCTTAGATGCGTGCCGAATGTGGGCAAATAAACGATGATGTCGTCGAGATAGCATAAACAGGTGGACCACTCCAACCCTTGAAGCAAACAGTCCATCATTCTTTCGAAGGTGGCGGGCGCGTTACAGAGACCGAAAGGCATCACTTTGAACTGATAAAGACTGCCAGGGGTAACAAATGCAGTCTTTTCTCGGTCCATGTCGTCGACGGATATCTGCCAGTAGCCGGGACCGTAAGTCAATAGAAAAATAGGTGGCACCGTACAGGCAGTCTAGAGCATCATCAATACGTGGCAAAGGGTACACATCCTTTTTTGTGATTTTGTTCAGGTGCCGATAACCTACACAAAAGCGCCTCGTTCCATCCTTCTTTTTGACAAGTATGACGGGAGAAGCCCAGGGACTACAGGAAGGCTCGATAATGTCCTTTTCAAGCATCTTTTTTACTTCCTGTTAGATAACAGCTCGTTCCGATGCAGAGACACGATATGGACGTCAGTGTATAGGTTCGCATTTGCCAGTATTTATGCGATGTGTCATGACGGACGTTTGACCTAAGGGTCGATGGTCAAAGTCAAAGATGTCGCGATAGCCTTCAAGAACGCGGCAGAGGGCTTCAGCTTGAGCAGGTGTAAGGTCAGAGGAAACCATCTTCTCAATGTCGACGTCAGTACCGTGCAATGACGTCACGGTATGGGCTGAGCTGTAATGATCTTCGACTGTGAATAGCTCGACCTCATCATCCTGCAGAGCGCTAATTATAGCCAATGAGATCCCCTGAGGCAGAGCTTGCACGGTTAATGCGAAATTGACGAGGGGAAGGCAGGTATGGTTGCCAGTAATTGAAAGCACAGTGTGCGGCATGGTAACACCATGTGTAAGTATAACAGCCAGAATTGGTGTGACCACGTAATTGCCGTCAGGTACAGCTGAAGAGGACAACAAGTCGACGTGTGTCACAGAGTGAGGCGGTAAGCGAATAAAATCCATGCATCTCAAATGGCTGAGAGGCGGGTCCACAGGGTCGGCAAGAAGAGGCAAGTCAATGCGAAGTGAGCCGGCCGAACAGTCAGTGATAGCAGAATGACTGGTGAGGAAATCCAGACCGAGAATGAGTTCGTGAGGGCAATGCTCGATGACGGTGAAGAGGACAACAGTGTTTCTCTCAGCAATGGTTAGTCGGACAGAGCACACGCCAACAATAGCGACAGTCCCTCCATCGGCGACTCTACAACTCGGTT
Source organism: Dermacentor silvarum (assembly GCF_013339745.2). NCBI lineage: Eukaryota > Metazoa > Arthropoda > Arachnida > Ixodida > Ixodidae > Dermacentor > Dermacentor silvarum. Next base: position 174,925,600 of record NC_051161.1, on the reverse strand, counting down.
CGGGGCAGGCGTCAGAACTTTCTTGAGCCGACGGCGAAGAGCAGCACTCATAATGGACAAATGCGCCCCGATGTCAAGTGATGCGCACACAGGAACATTGTAGACGAGAATGTCCAAAAGATTCTTGTTCGTTTTTAAGGTTAAGTGAGGATTTCCAGCCAATGTTGTCATTGCTGCTTCACCTCGAGAATTGCGTAGTGTTAAGACGCAACCAAGGACGGAAAAAAGGATCAGAACTGAAAAGAGCGTCAGACCAGTGAAAAGAGCGTCATTCTCCAGTGACGGGAATGAAGGGGCCACCGGTTGTGCTGCTTCGACCTCACGATGAATGATGCGGGTCAAGTTTTCACATCGTGTGGGGATGCGCGACTCTCACGCGTCTACTGTAATCCGGCTTCACCGCGTGGCTAAGTGCCAGCGGCGGTTGTGGTGGTTGCAGCGCATTGCGAGAGATGGCACGAGTGTCGTGATGCTAACGCCACCGAACGGCGGGGTGACTTGGGAGAAAAAGGTCGAAGGCGCTCTCTCTTGGGCTTGGGATTGGCGGCCAACACGCACGAATGCATCGCGCATGCGCCGGCCCGCTTCGCGCGACCGTCGCGCGAGACTAAGAGCAGGACACCGGTATGGACGAACACGGATCGTTCGAGCGCGCCACCGTTCACGTGACTGTACACGAGAACGACTAGGCGATGGTATCATAGCATGGGGTGAACATATTCGCTCGCTATCCGGTCGCGGTGAGTCGGACTTCCTTGATTTGTCGCGTGCCCATGTGAATGTTCTATTGGTAGTAAATCGGATAGTGTGCATTGGTGTATGAAAGGCGCAATAAATGCCCTTGTGATTGTTTGCACTACTGTGTTGTCGTTCCTTTGTCCCAAGAGCATGTGTGAGACCCCACAATCGTGAAGGCTGGCAGAAGAGGTCGTCACAGGATGACGTAGCAGCTGTGTTGGGAAGCGGCGTGATGTGCTGGGATACCCGGCGGCTTTTAGCATGCTCAAGACGGCAGCACTCCTTGAGGATTGTATCGATGCTGGTGACGTTCGTAAGCACCAGTAAATTGAAGGTGTCGTCAGCAATGCCTTTGAGGACGTGATTAACCTTATCGTCCGCAGACATGTTCGGGTCAGCCTTGGCACAAAGGGCTGAGACGTCGAGAATGTATGACACGTGGGACTCTGTCGACGTCTGTACACGTGTGGCAAGGGCTTTCTTGGCATTGACTTGGCAACCGAACGGATTGCCAAAAAGGTCGCACAGCTTCCCTTTGAAGAGATCCCAGCTCGAGATCTGCTCTTCATCATATTGTTGCTACGAGAGACACATGCTACGAGAGACACATTCTGCCAGGGGCAGACGACAAAGAAGACGGTTCTGTCGGGTGCTGGTGGCTGTCCACCATCTTGGCTACTGTGTCTGTCTAGTGTAAATACAGTGTAAATAGTCCCGCCTTGTGTCGTTTTACGTAACATCTTTGTGGTGGAAGTGCTGGGTAGTTCCCTGTTTCCATCACGGAGCTCCGCAACGGCCGCTTCATCACGCTTCCGACCATGTCAGTCGGTGCAGGCACCACGTCTTCACCCGCTGCCCCTCCCGTGGCTCCCACCTACATCGTTCTGCCTCCTGCTCGTGATCCTGGAGTCTTTTCCGGCCAGGATGGGGTTGACGTCGACAAATGGCTCAACCTTTACGAACGGATCAGCGCCAGCTACAGGTGGGACCCGACCCTTATGCTCGCCAACGTGCTTTTTTACCTCGATGGCCCACCACGGGTGTGGTTCGAGACGCACGAGGCGGACATTACAAGCTGGGACTCTTTCAAAGAGAAGATACGCGACCTTTTCGGGGACAGCCACCAGCACCCGACAGAACCGTCTTCTTTGTCGTCTGCCCCTGGCAGAATGTGTCTCTCGTAGCATGTGTCTCTCGTAGCAATATCAATATGTACCCACTTAATCTGGTTTAAGTATAGTCGCGATCAATCCCCTGCCCTGTCGCCATTGAACCTAATGTATTGGCTGACCACTTAAGCCCTAGTCACCTAATGCACGCCAAACAACTAGCACATAGTGCTTACTTCATTTTTCAGCACATACAAGTGTGAAATCGGCTAAATGTCGTGTGCGCAGACCATGGATGGCAATATTGCGGCACAGGGACCTTTCCTGGACTGCCCTGATAGTGACGTCAGAATATGGTAGCCATGCCGTGTTGCCTGTTCCCATAGCTTCTAGCGTTTCCACGTCATCGTCATAGATGACGACATGGATGATGGCCCTTCCATATTCGTTGCGGCTAGTGCGTTGACCATCGTGAGGGCGTTTGCAGAGAAGTGGGGCCTCATGGAGAAACTGGCTCGCGGCCCTGCTGAGTTTGAGCATGCCGTCGTCTCTGCAAGGCCGCCACGGTGGCAAGTGAAGATAACAGATTTCTGGCTGCCTGCTCGCCAATGAAACTTGTCTGCGTGTGTGTTTAGGTGAGGATTAAGACATAGTTCTTTTCTGGCTAGTAAGTCTATAGCTGCTCATCTGCCATTGCCGGTTGATTAGTACATTGCTTATCTGATCCACGTTCCTCGCCAACTACGTATTAAGGAGGCTTTACTGTATTGTTATTTGGTGAACCCTTGTTTCTTCTGTGTCATTGTGTTGCCTACCTGGTTCCCCCATGTAAACAAGTTTTAGTAGTGCTCGTTGTGTCCATGTGTGCTTTCTGTCATGAAGGTATCTGCAGTGCTGGTGAGTGACTGTGCTGCTTTTTCTCTTTGCTTTTTGCAGGAAGTACGGTGATTCAGACGGCATCAGTATGGAGAAGGATTATGCTTACGGTAGGCTTACCAGACAACTCTCACTTGTGTAAAAGGAATGTTAGCCAAAGAAGCAGCTTGACTGCAAAGTGGCACCATCATAGGTGTGGCCATTTTCGTGATTTACAAGGGCATTTGAGCTTGTGACAATCACTAAGAAACTTGCTGACTGCAGTCAACCCTCACAATGAAGTTGCATTTTACATGGAAATGATTACATTATATTCTATAATTATTATAAGCAAACACACTCATATTTGCAAGATATTGCTAATTTAAGTTTACTTTATATTAGATAAATCACTGTATCTATGTTTGTTATAGAAGGACTCAAGTTTCTTCTCTTGTTGGCACTACGGATGTTTTAGTCCATGAAACAGTAATTTAATGCATAATTATACAGTTATAAATCATTTTGTCTGACCCATATCTTGCGTGGTCTGGACTGAGGCACTAATTTGGGTTCATAACGCTAGTCATAAATGGTAAGTACTGCAAATAAGTTAATATACAGTATACCCTGACCAGCACGATTTGAGAGGCGCGTTCGCATGCAGCCATTTGCAATTCAACCATTTGACCCTCTGCGTCCGTGGAAGTTTCAATTTATTGTCGCGGTATTCCTTCATGGTAGCAGTGAAATTTTATATTGAAATAGTGTATGAACACATTTTGTTATATTGAGGTTCAATGCATGGTGTTCTATGTGGACAAGATATAAAAAGGCAAACACTTTTTGATATTGATATTTGTTATATTGAGGTTTCACTGTATAACGAAAAGGACACTGCAACCTTTCAGTTGATATTTGGTGTTTTTAATGCCATTTTCGTGATTCCTTACCAGCTTGCTTAGCTTTCAGTTATTCTAAGCTGCAGGGTCTCACAGCAGACACCACCATCATCACGAGAACAACTTATTTGCGACACAGGCAACAATGTGTTGCCTGCTGCAGAGGTGCCTGTTGTGGCTCAATGAATGAAAAGTGTGCACAGACACCCCACCATTATCAGTGTCTGTGGGGGTTGACCTATACAGTAGTTGTGTGGTCATGGGTAACGGATTGTTTTTATTCATCCTGTGGTTACACTGAAGCTGAGGGGTAGGCTGAAGACACCAACGCGATAATGACAATGACGGCCACCATCGTTGGCATTACGGCTAGGACAGGATGGGGAGGCAGCCTGAAAACAAAAGCATAACAGTGATTGCCGTCATCGTCGGCGTAGCGACTGGCAGCTGGAGGTCGCTGAGCAAGCGGAAATAGGCCGACGACAACGCGTATAGCAATAATGACTGTCACTATCGTCCACATGGTGGAAAGGACAGTCGGATGGATTGAATGCCTTGCTACATTCCACGCTGGAAGATAGCCCGAGAATGGGCACACACTCCCACAGGCACATACATACTAAGCGGCTAATTCAAAGGCAATCAAGTAGTACAAAGCATCTGTTCTATATAATTAATGCACCATTCCATTAAGACAGAGCTTTAGCTTGAGCCCAACTCCCATGCCACTTATTCAAATACATTCAACGACCGATTTTCCGGACGCCCGATTTTTCGGACATGCCCGCCACGTACCCCATAGAGTCAATGTATAAAAATGTCTGAAATTTCGGACGCAAAAAACCTTCGCCGTCCGACTTTCTGGACTTTTTGTCATGACCGCAGGTCCGAAACGGCATTAGTCGTAGCCACCATCGCTGCCATATCGATTATCTTGCCTCCTCGAACTGGCGCTCTCGCACGCAGATCCGCTGGCGCCACCACCGCGGCAACGCTACTTCGACGTTCGCTACCAAGCTTCTTTCTGTTCGGTGCCGTGTTTTTCTTTGAAGTAATTCGCCACTGTTAGCAATGACGCAGACTCCGCCTTTGTAATCCTCGCCAATGTCTTGGAAGCTCGGAAACACGACGCGTTGCATAATGCCGGTTTCCGGAAGTCAGTTTCGCCTCAATACAGCAGTGTTACGCAGTGAAGAATACCAAGAGTGGGAAGGGGCAATTTTCACGGGACACGGTATGTATTCCTTATTTATACACGCATGCACCCGCCATCTACTATCACAGTACAAGCTACGATACGCCTAATAAGTGCACTCGCAGGTCTTCAGAGCCATTTTGGACGTGCCCATGGCGATTTGAGCCCTTGGGGGCAGTAAAAGGCACGCATACTCGTTTTTTAGGTCTGCCCGATTTTTCGGACGTTTTCGTGGCCCCTAGAATCGGAAGTTGACTGTACTTACATGCAAAACGCAGCAACGCTTTTCTGAGATAACCTCTGGGTCAATTTTAATAAAGTTTGTTGCATTTGAGAGAAAGTTCTAGTAACAAGACGGCAAGTTGGGCCAGTTGGTTGGGATTCATCTTAAGTATCGTAGCAGCGCAAACAATACAGGGACAAAAGGAAGGAAAAACGACAACACGGCGCTGACTCTCAACTGATATTTTATTGAAGGATAGTCTAATATATATACAAAAAATTTCAAAGAACCATGACTTGCGCAAGACACAGTGATACATCAAGGCCGTGTGCACTGTTAAACATGTGAACAGCTTCATCAAATGTGTTAAACACGTTGTGTATGGAATACCGTTATCTTGTGGTAATGAGTATGTGGGACAAACAAAACGCTGTGTAAACGTACAACTTAGGGAGCATGAGCTCTCTCTTCAAGGGGTTGAACCACGTCATCTTCCGGTACATTGTAACTCATGCGGGTGTCGCCCCCTTTTTGACAAGACTTCTATCATCTTTAAACACACTAACCAGTTGACAAGAGAAATCACTGAGGCATACAATATAACGATTAGGGGCACGGAATGTATCAGTGAACCGTCGATCGCTCTTCATGACAAGGAATTTCATTACTTCTGCAACTTTTGATTATGCCTAGTTTGTCGCCACGGCCTTGATGTATCACTGTGTCTTGCACAAGTCATGGTTCCTTGAAATTTTTTGTATATATATTAGACGATCCTTCAATAAAATATCAGTTGAGAGTCAGCGCCGTGTTGTCATTTTTCCTTCCTTTTGTCCCTGTATTGTTTGCGCTGTTACGATACTAAATTCTAGTGACTGTTAGTAGTGCAATTTTGTTTTAGAGCACGAATTCTTTTTTCAAAAATTGCCGAAAATTTGCAAGTTGAAAAAATATGTGAGCACAAAGTTTACAAATTCGTAACTCTGCAACAAGAACATATATCGTAGCTCTAACACTACGCAACAATTTTGTAAACTGCATCCGTTAGAACATCCAAAGCGAACAAATGTGATATAATTATTTATATCTTACTTGAATTTGGTACAACGTTTGTAAGGATTTTGCAAAAGTCCGACTCACATATTAGTGGTGTAATTAAGAGTCATGTGTAATTCATCAACTTTGTCTGCTTTAGATGTGCTGTTAGATGTAATTTGTAGCATTGTATATGTTTTTCTAGCACTAGGTGAGTTCCCTGCGAATTTATGTGAAAAAAAAAAATCCTATATCCCGATCTGAGGAGAAAAAAATGTTGCCTACACTGTACATGCACTGTGCTTGAAGGACATTTAAGGCAAATACTGAGTAGACGTGGACTGTTTAAATACCATTCCAGAAACCTCACAACGCTTGTTTCGTGCCAAGAAAAGGCTTAGTTTACAAGAAAATTGCATCTGAAGGGTCTGAATACCCTTATTGCAATTGAAATCTCCCGCCACCCAACCGGAGAGTGGCGATGTTGCTTACCTACGCTTATTAGCTCGGTTCATATAATACCAGGAATGAGCGATCACCACGCTGTCATTGCGAACATTAAAACAGATATTAACCGATCAACGTCACCCATATCAAGGAGAGTTTTTTTTCTTCGAAAAAGGTGATTATTCTAGTATCTCTCGGGAGCTCCTCGATCACTTGCCGGTTTTTGAATGTCTTGCTGAGGATTACGGCATCCATGATTTATGGAGGGTATTTAAAGATAAACTGCTTCAGCTTACGGACATGTATGTTCCAAGCATAGATTCCACCAGACTCAAAAAACGTAAGAAACCCTGGGTGAATTCGCGTATTCTCAGAATAATTAAAAAAGAGAAAGAGAGCATTTAATAGATACAAAAAAAAACAAAGTATGAATCACATAAATAAGTTATCTGAAGTAACACAGGAGTATAAGTTTGCTGTAAAAAAATACGAAGGAAGAGTACTTTAAGACACTAAACGACAGAATGAAATCTAATCCTAAACATTTCTTGAGGTTTTTAAAAGGATGCGGATCAGATTCTGTAGAAATAAATGAAATTGTTTGTAATCAACAAATAATTACAGACGATACCGAAAAGGCAACGTGTTTGAATAGATATTGTCAATCTTGTCTTCCTACCTAAATGCAACCATAGCCCTACACCACAAGCAAGCACACTTCCTTTAATGGAACAAGTTGAATTAAGCGTTAGAGGCATCGAGGCACTCCTAAAGGTCATAGATGAAACCAAAGCAATCGGTCCGGATGGTATATCTCCACGTATACTAAAGCGGTGTGCTACACCTTTCTCGATGTACCTTTATCTAATCTATGTGAAATCGCTATCCACAGGGCTCTTACCTAATGATTGGAAAACCGCTCAAGTTGTACCTATTCATAAAGGGGGTTCGAAAAGAGATGTAGCGAATTACAGGCCTATCTCACTAACATCCATCCCGTGCAAAATCATTGAGCATATTTTATATACCGAGATAATGCTTCAAATAACAAATAATAATAAACTAATCAAAGAACAGCACGGGTTTCGGAAATGTCTATTTTGCACAACTCAATTGAGTTTTACCATGAATTGGCATTCGATGTTGACGCAGAGGAGAACAAACAGATTGTGTCTTTTTCACATGAAATGAAACACGAATTGAATTGGGAACTGCTTTCCTCTCGGCAGGAAAAGTTAAGACTAAAGTTTTTACACCTCATATTTAATAATAAGACTGGAATTAGCAGTGAAAGCTACTTGAAACAACCATATTTTATTTCTAGGCATAATGACCATTCTCTTAAAATCTGCGAGTACCATGCAAGGACGAACTTGCTTGCAGATTCCTTTTTTGTCAAAACTTTTGTGGAGTGGAATCAGCTGTGTGAAGAGCAAGTGTGCTGTACGACCGAAGATTTGTTTTTTTCCCTTCTGTAACCCCCCTGCTATAACACATTCGGGCAATGCGGAGTAATTCTTGAATAAAAAATAAAAATACGTCATCAGTGCCGTTTACTGCTGTTGGCGAGTAAAACGGTGGCCGACAGATGGCGGTATGGTTTTTCGCACAAAACGCAAACGCGCGGCCATGGTGAAACAGAGCCACTTGCAGCTGCTTTTGGTCAATTGGCATGGACTGTTCGGGCATCCCGTGACATCATGTGGAAGTGGAATTCTCTACTGCTTGCAGTTTGTGCGAGTTTTGCGAGCCAGCAAAGCCAGTGCAGCAGTACGTGATAACGAAACTACTGAAACGTGAAAGTGCAGGAGGCCCAGAGTCGAGCAAAAATGAAAGCTTTCGACCAGCCGCGTCATTGTCAAGGGTAATGTTGAGTTATTATTTTTTTTTATGAAGTAGAACTCGACAAGTGGCATTTTCTTTTGTCTACTATAACGAGTGGTTGAGTACTAATGACAGAATTTAAATGAGTGCCTTCGTCATCAGGCAAGTACTTGAATGTCCCAGGGGAGTCTAGTTGTCTTGCATTTACCTCCATTCCTCTAACACTAAGCATAATATTAACGCCTTAGAGATTCTTGAGCACTAATCTATCACTTTAGCTGGACTTAATATTTGCCTTTAGTGTCCCTTTAACACCCTACGTGATAAGGTTGTAGTATACAGAGTGCAAGTTAGCTCACATTGTGAAACAAGGATGCCTAAATTGTCGTCTGAAAAAGTGACACCATTATAATGAAGCCGAATAAAGCAATAAAGCTGGCAGGTTCCATTTGACAATATGATTGCACATGAGCGCTACCTGTGCATGTCACCAATCCCTGTTTAACGAAGTGGCCGTCTATTATAGAATTTCTGAAAGCCAGTAGACAAGCGTGTTTAAATTTGCCTTCGAGTCAAGTTTATTGGCTTGAGTTCTATCACTGTACATCACAATGATTATATAAAATTCAAAAGTAAGACGAAAGGGCTAGCGGTGGGCAAGGGAGTGTTCACCTATGCCTTTGCCACACAGCTAGTTGGAAAGTCTAGTATGGCGGTTCACATCACACTTTAAAGCACGAGCATGGTGATTAAATGATGTACTTTTGTCATTTAGCAGCAACATCAGCGAGAAACTCGATAGCTTTTGCAAATAATTTTCAACATTTTTGTCACAGACCCCGTGAACGAGGTGCAGACGCCGGACCAAATTCCAAAGCCGACTTATCAGCTTCCGAAAATAATCCCCCGAAAGCAAGGACAATTAAGAATGGGCGCTCTGGTGCACCAGCGAACGCCGGTTGCTGTCCAAAGACCGAGTCAGAGCCCAGAGTTGTCAACACAACAAAATATATTCTTCATACAAGGCAGTTACACACACACACTTGCACACTTAGGCTAGACACAACACAATACAATTCAGATGGCTATCCACAAAACACAGGAAAATAATTAACGACAACCTCTAAGAGTCCAACATGTAAAGTACAAAATGAATTGGAACACTAAGTGTCCAATCGTATTCACCCGTGCTGGCCTTGGAATCAGACGATCTCTGCGTAGCTCGGTGCAAATCTCGAAGAAGGAACTTCTTCCGGAAATGCAGACGCTCGATGAACTCGTCGACTAGCTTGCCGGGGAATCCGCTTCTTCCGCAGACGGTCCGTCTTCGCGTTACATCTCTTTACCGGAGTGGTCTCATCTCTGATTCTTGCACAGCAGTTATATAGCTGTCACAGGCATTCTCTAACCTTCCTATCGGAGTCGTGCTCCTGTAGCATGGCCAAAGCCTGGGAATCTTCTAGTCTTTTCTCGCACCTTTGACCGTCGTCGTCGGAACGTCGTCGAGGGGGGACTGATGACTCATCCCGTTGGCGCACGCTCACGCTGTAGCAATCTCTTTCTCGGCTCGCCGGGTGACAAGGTGTCTCGGCGCGCGCGTGTGCTCTCTCCCTCTCTCTGGTGACCGTCACTTCATCAATGTTTTAGACATCTAGACTCCGTTTGTCGCGTCGGCTGCTTGAGGCATATGCGCTCTCCCCCTCGGTTGAAGTTGCCGTGGGGCCGGCGTGTTCTTTCACTGGCTTGCGTGACACGCGGTGTGCGCTTTGATTACGCACTTTTTTGTGACAGTTTTATATATCATCCTTCCTAAAAAGTAAGCAGGTATTGTGCCAGTCTCTGTTGCACTTGCCAGCCTGATTCATCCCTATTTTCTTCACTGTCCATTGTATATGTGTGTTTGCATATAGAATAATAATCTGTGAGGTTTCGCCTAGTAATGCATTGTTTATTTCTCTCAAAGTTAGAGTAGCCAGGAGGAGGGCACGCAGGGCAAGCTGCTTGTAGCTTGGAGACTGCCCGAAGCCAGTTAATCACATGACACTACCTTCACAATAACCCAGAACTTGACCTAAGCTTCATATAGGCTCAAGGGCCAAATAATCAAACTGGACCGGGCCAGGTTGGGCTGGGCCTGAATCTTTCGGGCCCGGGCCAGGTATGGGCCTGGTTTTAAATCACCGAGTCGGGGTTGGGCGGGCTAACGCATGGCACTTTTGGGCTCAAGTCAGGCCCGAGCCTGAAATAACGCCCGTGCAGTGCTCTATTAAAGACTACTGTATAAATCTACAGTGTTGGGCTGTTAAGCATGAGGTCATCGGATCAAATCCCGACGATGGCGGCCGCATTTCGTTAGGGGCGAAATGCGAAAACACCCGTGTATTTAGATTTAGGTGCACGTTAAAGAATCCCAGGTGGTCGAGATTATTCCGGAGTCCCCCACTACGGCGTGCCTCATAATCAGATCATAATTTTGACAAGTAAAACCCCTTATTAAAAAAAAAATCTACAGTGTGCAAAGGCAACGTCTGAACAGGCGCCTCCGCGCTAAAATAGCCCTCCTCAACAAGAAAATCGAAGCCCATTGCCTCACCCTCAGCCGTCAACAGTGGACTGAACTGTGCAATACTGCTGATGGCAAGATCCATTGTGCCTCTTCTTGGAAGCTTCTCAAATGCCTCCTCAATAGTCAAGCCACCCGCTCTTCCCAACAAGATCGCCTCACTAAACTTCTCTATACAGAAACGAAACAGGGCCGCGCCCATGTCTTAGACCACCTTACTAACAAGTATCTCCCCGTGGGCCCAGTGCAGTCTCATGGCTCCTACACCGGGGCCCTCAACCCCCCAATGGATGAAGATTTTAGTGTCGCTGATATTCAAGCCGCCCTACACAAATTAAAAAGCCGCTCTGCCCCTGGCCCTGACGGGATCACTAACAAAGCCCTCCGTAACCTGGATGACACCTCCGTTACCTACCTTACAGATTATATCAATGACTGCTGGCGTAAGGGTGCAACTCCCCCAGCCATGAAAACAGCAGAGGTCATCCTTATTCCCAAACCTGGCAAACCCTCTAGCCTCGATCACCTTTGCCCCATCTCCCTAACCTCATGTGTGGTTATGGAGCATGCCTTCCTCACCCGAATTAACACCCATCTGGAAGACACTGCAGCGTATCCTCACTCAGTCATTGGCTTCCGGGCTCACCTGTCGACCCAAGACGCCATGCTACAACTTAAGCACCATATACTTGAAGGTAGGACCCGCACTACTAAAGCAATACTCGGCCTCGACCACGAAAAGGCCTTTGACAGCATAGCCCATTCCACAATTCTCGACCACATCTCATGCCTTAACCTCGGTGCGCGCACTTATAATTACGTCAGAGACTTTCTCTCTAACCGCACAGCCTTCCTCTCGGTGGCGCGGGAACCCCTCAGGGCTCCGTTATCTCCCCAATGCTCTTTAATCTCGTCATGATCGATCTTGCCAAGGAGTTGCAGCAAGTAGACGGTGTCAACCACACCTTCTACGCTGACGATATCACTATATGGGCCCATCAAGGAAGTGACGGCCAATATAGAAACGGCACTACAATCCGCCATTGAAACAGTCGAGACTATCTCAAGGCAGGGGGCTTCGCTGCTCTCCCGACAAGTCCGAACTCCTCCTCTACAGGCCTACTCTCCGTGGCCGCCGTCCGAAACATTCCACCGCTAAACGCCAATACGAAGACATGGCGCGTCACCTCACGGATGACAGCCCCATCCCCCTCGTCACCAATATCCGTGTGCTCGACATGCTTATAGAGGCAAACGGAGCGAATGGCATGGCCCTTGCAAAAATCCAGGTCAATGCATTCAACATCATGAGACTTTTGAAGCGGGTCTCCAACCGCTGTGTGGGTATGAAAGAGGAGAATCTCCTCCGATTAATCCAGTCATTCGTAATTTGCCACATCACCTACGTTGCTGCGTTTCTAAATTGGTGCAAGGCTGAACAAAACAAACTCAACATCCTCCTACGCGGTATCTATAAACAAGCCCTCGGCCTCCCCGGTTACACCAGCACTGACCTCCTCCTTCAACTAGGCGTCCATAACACACTGGACGAGCTCATCGAGGCCCAACATTGCTCTCAGCTAGAGAGACTCACACTCACAGCGATGGGCCACCACATCCTCACCTCGCTCGGTATTACCTACCACCATCAACACGGCCACAAACACCAGATCCCCTCTACCATACGAGCCTGGATTCATGCTGACCCTATCCCCAGAAACATGCACCCCGAATACAACCGCGCATGCCGCACAGCACGTGCCACGGCTCTCACCAAAGCCCTTGCTCGCAACGACGGTGTGAGTTTCGTCGATGCCGCCGAATATCTCCACGGGTACCCGCTTTGCAGCCGTCACCACACGTGAAGGCTCTCTCCATCATGCTATCAGTCTAGTAACCCCACACGCTGAGGAAGCTGAAGTGGCCATCGCGCTAGCCACACTAGACCCAACATGCCATACCATCGTCTCTGATTCCCGCTCCGCCGTTATCACCTACATCAACGGCCATATCTCCCACCAAGCCTTGCGCATCTTGTAACAAGCAACCTGCTCAACCGACCATCAGGTTACACTCGTCTGGTTCCCAGCTCATGTAGGCACCGTCCACCCACACCTCCCCAACCTCAACGAGGTTACCCACTCCCTAGCGCGAGGGCTCGTTAACCGCACAGGAGACGGGGAGGCTGCCCCCACCGGTAGGAATTGCCTGACACGCTACAATGATGTAGTGAAATCCTTCTACTTTGAGCGTAGGACTTTCCCCGGCCCACACAACAAGCTATCCCGAGCGCAGGCTACAACTTTCCACCTGCTACAAACCAACACTTATCCCTCGTACACCTTTACAACAAGATTTACCCAGACATTTACCCCAATCCCACGTGCCATATCTGCAAGACACAGCCAGCCACACTTACACACATGCTTTGGGACTATACACAACAATACCCTGACACCAACCCCACGACCCTCTCGTCGAGATGGCACGCTGCCATGCGTAGCTCCAACCTCGACGACCAACTCTGGGCGACCCAGCAAGCCTGCGAGGCGGTGAAGAGGCAACACCTCGACGTCCCCACGTGGGAGGCCTAGGCCCAGCCACCACCTCTTGCTGGTTTTAATAAAGTTTGTTCAGTCAGTCAGTGTGCAAATGAATGTAGTCGGGAAGAAGGTGTTTTATGACAATCCAAAGGGCAGCTGATGGAGATGTGTAGCATACAAGAGTCCAAGATGACGTTTAGCATGTAAAAATGCTTCAAGGTACTTGGGCATATTTTGTTAGAATACCAGTGCATTAACCAGAGGTAGATGCAGACGTTTTCAGTCTCCCCGGAGCCCTGAGATTTGAAGACAGTAACGTCTGTTTAAAGTAGCGACACTTCAAAAAGCATAAGTTTGATGTGCGGAATCAACACCAGCCACTCATGCAAAAGCAGAGCTGGCTGATCATTGTTAGACCACCGACTACACCTTTGACTTGAAAAATGCCTGTGAACAAAAATGGGGCCCCCTGGAATCATATTTCATCCCCACCAACCTGTACCTCCTGAAGCACACTCTGGTGCTTCATCATCATCATTGTGCTGTCCCATTATCGATGGCACATGTACGGCCCAAGTCTCTGCTGCGGGTTGAGGCGAGAATGCTGGTGCCCGGTTTGATAAGCTCATTACAAGGGTTCCAAAGGTGTGAGTGAGTGACAATGCCAAGTGGATGCTCCGTAATGCTCTGCTCCATCAGCTCGGCAGAGCAGGAACCAGGGCCTTCTGCTGTTGTTGTGAGCATTCCTGCCAAACAGCTGTGCACATACTGAATGGAATGGACAGCCCTTTCATTGTGCACTGACTGCTGGCAGTGTTTCAGAGATGCCCAGCAGCTGTCTAGATGTCTGTGCTGTGCAGACTCACATGCTGCGCCATGTTGTCCCCGAGTAGTATCATTATAACATTGTCCAAGTAGCTCAAGCACAACCTTGCTATTGCCTTTGGGTGAAACTGACAAGTTTTTCTCCTTCAGCAAATGAATTCCAAGTTTTTTCCAACCGTGGGAAACATACACTGCCTTAACCACAGTAAAAGTTCTCAGCAAACGTTGCAGCGTTTTTCAATAGATGGAATCACTTGCATTTTCAAGGCCAATACCATCATGATTATTTCATCAAACCACCGATGCTAGATCAGTGCTGCAACCATTCTTTTTCATGTTGAGTTCAGCGTTGTGCATGTACTGGTTTTCCATGTGCAGCTTATCTGATTTAGCAAATAAACACAATGTTGTCCAAAATGTTGCTGTATTGCAACTTTTTTTCAGAGCTTGACTGGAGATCTGACTGCACACCCTTCACAAAGGTGTCCTGTGTGAGCCCAATGTGAGTTAACTTGCTTCATTGAGCATGCAAGACCGGCAAGAGCTGCTTAGCAGAGATTACAATAATCTCTTCTTTTCATGTGGCACTCCAGGAGGTCCTCTGTGGACTTTGTGCTGTCTGAAGTCTACCTGGGCCAGCTACAGCTCTCGGACAGTGCGTTCCAGTTGCATTGTTTTGTTTTTGTTGCACATCCTTCTGACTGTATGCACCACACACTCGTAAACATGTCAGCAAGGTCTTGCTCCTCTGTGCAAGCAGAGAAGCTACAGCCTCTCTCGAGCAGTTGCTTTGCCTTGTGTGCGGCTTTTTAAACTCATACCACGTACCATATGCTTTTGCTTGCATTCATACTAGCAGCGAAAAAATTGATGAAAAGGCACATAAAAGAAAAAAGAATTGAAATACACGAGACTGCGTCCTTCTCATTACCAATACGAATGCAAGCTGTAGCAAACAAATAGCCCATCTTTTTTTTTAACATTGACAGCTACATGCTTTGTTGCACTATGGAGAACGGACAGGTGTTTTCGGCCACAGACTGCAGTGTCACAAAAAGCAAGTTACACCAAGCAAAAAAACTTAAGACACGTCGGGTCAATACTGCGACTTGCATGCCTTCACTGAAAGACATATCTTTCACTGTAGCTGCTGTACATCACCTATGCCGTGTTTCTTTGTACAGTGACAGGACAGGTGGTGCCACTGCTTTGTTGCAGTGAAATCAACGTTGTTTTTCTTTTGCGTTGCCACAGCAATGTGTGCATTTGATTTACTCTGAAAGAAACATACAATTAATGGACTTAGCATTAAACTGCATGCCCTGTAAAAATTCATCTCTATGAGAAATTTGGCCTGAGTTATATTGAAGTAATTAGGCGTAATTTTCACACTCTAGCTTTCACGCAAATGCACCCACACACCCTCTGCACACACAGCGCTCACCGCCAATGTGCAAAAAGTGTGCCTAATTACTTCAATATGACGAGTTAGCCTGAGTTAGCTAGGGGTTTAGAAGTAAAAGCCATGTATACCTGGCACTCCTATTTGTTCAATCATCTGTGTATTCTTCAGCATGGGCCACTTGACCTTTACTCTCTGGTAATTACACTTTCACTGCCGACATTGTTGTGTTGCATCAGCTTTAGGCATCTGCATCAGGAAAGTGTGCAAAAGTCATGTTGGTTGCACATACTGCTCTCAGAGTCAGCGTGGAGCATTGCACTAATTTCAATGCTCCATGCTGACTCCAACGCTCCACGTTGCACTAATTGCCCAGCACTGTTGTTGTGGCAGTGGTGACAAGGTGGTTTGACTACAACAGAAGTCATCATTGAGTGTCATCACTGAGGACAAATGTTGTCGTCAGTGTAACAGCATGGACGGTATACAGACAGACAAAGCAAACCCAATTTTGAGCATTCAACTGCTGTTGTAAGACAACATAGCTACGATCCCACGTCATTGAGCTTGCCCAGTTTATCCGACACCACAGTGCTGCAAGGACACAGCCCCTTGAACACCCTTTCAGTTCTTGGGCAGCAGACTGGGCTGCAATTTGCCAGTCGCCGTGCTATCTCTCGGGCAAATGTTCTTTCCTCATCCTTTCGGTCAAAACTGAATTTTTAAAACAAAAAGGAATTCAGTGTGCCTTTCCTGTTTTGTTTTTTTTCCAGTTTGAATAGAAAACACTGAAACCTTGAAATCAGCAGTGATGTATTTATTCAACTTGTGTAAGTGTTTACATGCTTGTGTTCATACATTATTCGTTGAGCACTGAATTCAATTTTTGTTTGATTTTGACTAGAAAATAAGGATGTTTTCTGCAGTCCTTAACCAATTAACCTCCTTTTATATTTTATCTAGGCTGCACATAAGTATTATACATATGGCATAAAAATGAAATGTTTGTTCTAATGGAAGATGAAAGCAGACAATCTGGAGGTATTGCTTGGCCAAAATTACACGCAACATCTACTGAAAAGCAAAATCAGAGTGCTGAGATGGCTGGTACAAACATAGAGCAGAGGTTGTATTTTGATTTCTACTCCTTCAGGCTAATGATGCCCGAAGTCACCGAAGCAGTTCAAGTGGTTCCATTGTGACAAGTGTGGTACGCGCCATTCACAAATGGCAGTAATATATTCTACAGCCCCCAAGATCAGGCGACGAACTGCAATGGTGGATACGCTCTTCTGCATTTTCTGCACAAACTTCTGTGGTGGACTGTCTATTCCTTTCAGCAGCACGAAGCAGACAACACTCTGAAAATGGGCCTCACACACACAAGCACCACTACCTCTTTCATTACCGCTAGAAATGTGTTCATTTTCAGCACTTGTATGTTTCAAATTTTTATTTCAAGACATAGTACTCGCAACGTATACCGCAATACATAAAGTTAAAAGCCTGATTATTGGTGTTTTGAATGGATGTAATGGCTCCTGCAGTCTTTGAGAATTTTGAGAAACCTGAAACCTCAAGGAACACAAATGAAAGTAATTAGTTGCTTTCTTTAGTTTTTACTCATTGCAGCAGGCACGTTGTTTACTGTGTTCTTTAGGCTCGCGAAGCAATGGTTGTAAATGTTGGGAAGCAGGTCTCCTCGTATTGTGTTTCTTTGCAAGCAAGGTGGTCTAGTGGGCGTTCAACGGGGCTTCCTGTACATTGCTGTACAGCAGCATGAAGTAAGCTGCACAGTGTAAGACCGCTCGTTGGCCAAAGGTTCGAGTGCGTCAATGAACATGATGGGAAGGATTGCTCATAATAATGCTGTCGAAACGCTGATGGATAAAAGTGAGAAAAATACTTGCGTTTGATATATTTGTTCAACACATTTATGAAAGCAGCATGCACTCATGACCGTTGTTTGAGACATCGTTAAAGCAGCCTAGACGTCGGATTGAAAAATTAGGCAACCCAAGAGAATCTTGTGTGTTTTGACTGCTGCTATCATTTAAAACTTATGTTGCCGAGTTGACCAAAGTGAAAATTTTGCATTGTTTTATTGAGGAATTACTGAAGCACTGGAGGCTAGTTTCGACGAAACCTCCAATCCAAGTTTGATATATTTAGACTCCCCAATCTGACAGATAGCTAAAATTCAGTTGTAATTTCAGACGGTGCATTCCGTTGTTGGTTCGGATAATTCCAGTGGAAAAGTTTAACACTACATAGAAAAGGCTGTCAATAGAGTTTATCAATTTCTGTAGGTGCGATAACGAAATTGTTGATGAAAGGAAGACATTCTATGTGTGTTGTCTGTTTTGTGCTGTTGAAAAAGAATTGCAGTAAACCAGACCAGCTTGCTCAGCAACAAGTTTGTTTTTCTCTAGTGTAATGTAGAATTGTAAGGCAGACTGAATGTGATTGCCCAGCTGCTGTGAGAACTGTCTTGCTTCCTTGCAAGCAATATTCATTTCTAAAATTGGTTCCTTTTCAGGCCTTGAAGTGTTGTGTGGGCCTTGCTGCAAGCTGCCTACTTATGTGTGCAGAAGGAAGGTGGTGGCAGTAAGCATGGCAGTGCGTGCACTCCCCCCCCCCCCCCCCTACGCTGCATCAGACTTCGTGAGAATTGTCCTCACGGAGTCAGTAGTGCACGCTTTGTGTCATTGCGTGGCTCTCAGTTGCCTCTCCACATGGGCAGCAGTTTGCTCAGTAAAAAACTTTTTTTGTTACATGTGAAATTATTGAAGGCGGCTGGAGTGTTGTAGGTAAAAGCATACCATTGCTATTCTTAATTCAGTATTGATGAAATAAAACAATACACTGACCACAAAAGATTTATTAAGGTTAATGCACAGAAACCGAAACATTTACTCTTTTGTTTTCGGTGTGTCTTGTTTTATTTCATCACGTTCCATCCTGACCCAGTCGAATTCTCTCAATTTCATTTTAATTCAGTATGGCATTTACATTGCAAAACAGTTTGTGAAGCACAGTTTCAATTCAATGCTAGGGTGCATCAGTGTGTCTTTCATGTCATGCAGGGTTTGTTTTTTCTTCATCTGAATGGTAGCTGCAGACGGGCAATATATTGTGCACAAACCATTTATGGATAATTGTCAAAGTCAAGCGCTTCCCGGTATAGACCTGCCGAAATATGGGGACCCTTGTAGGTTAACTCTATTGGTTAATGCAACGAGGTGCACCGGCTGAGGAGCAGCTTGCATTAGAAACCCACATTAAGGCTCTCAATTGGTGCACCAACCCACACTGTTTGCAGTCCGCTTTACTCGTCCCAAAGCCAGCTTTGCTTTAAGAGTGCGATGTGGTGAAGGGAACGCTTATGTGAAGACCGATTGCAATAGCAGGGCCAACTTTAACTTGCAGTGGCCAAGCTTTGTTACCCAGTAAAAAATAGTTACCGCTGCTCTCATTCATGTGCAATTCCTCTGCAGGTTTGATTTCCATGATTGATAACTTCCACCCTCTGGATGCTGTAATCACTGAACAAGGCACCAAGAACTTTGTGTACCTGACCGGATCTGGTGGAACACCCGAGAAGCCAAAGGTGAGGTGAAAAAAATACACCTAATTTGCTTAACATGGTACTAATTCTGGCACTTGTAATGGTGACTTTGTAACGGGAAGTCAGTGCAGAAAGAACATGAAAAAGTTGGCTCGAAAAGCTCTGTGAGCATAAAGCAAATCATCTTGAGATTCATGTGTCTGACTGTGGCTGCAAAATATTGTATTAAGATTGTGTTTTGTATTAGAAAAAAGCACGGATCACACCAATCAAGAAATTACAGAGGCAGTGAGGTTGTGCAAATGGACGGTTAGGCTCGTACTTGACAAAGCAGCACTAACACAGACAGGGACAAAAAAATTGTGCCACACACATGAG
The DNA here is from genome assembly GCF_013339745.2 of Dermacentor silvarum. Taxonomy (NCBI): domain Eukaryota; kingdom Metazoa; phylum Arthropoda; class Arachnida; order Ixodida; family Ixodidae; genus Dermacentor; species Dermacentor silvarum. Next base: position 174,905,993 of record NC_051161.1, on the reverse strand, counting down.
CATTTCAGTTTATTGCACATAATGATGAGGTTACAAAATGTGGTGTACACTTACAAAGACAGGTGTGATGGAATAGTTCGGCACGTATGTCTGTGCGTAATCAGGTGGTAATGAATGTCAGAGACGTACGAACAGATGTAAACAAACATTTATCTGACATGATAGGACTGAGACAAGACAAGCACTAAACACAGAATACAGAGCAAAGGTTCATAAAACATAAAACACACACGTCTACCCTAAGCAGCGTTCAAGGAAAAAGCAAGTATGTCTCACAGCTTCAGTCCTGGTGGTCTCGTCGATCGGCGGTAGATCGTCTGAGCTGTCGTGACGATTCCCATTGGAGATGAACCATGGCATGATGACCCTCGTGGGAGGCAAGCCAGGCAGCGAGCCACGGCACTGGTCATCAGATGAGGCAGGCGACGGCCCACGACTGCATTACTGTGGCCAGAGCACTCGCACGAGTTTCGGGCTGGTGGCTTCCACCGCCACAACTTCACGTGCCACCTCGAGCAAGAGGCGGCCTCAAACCAAAGGCCTCGGTTACGCCTCGAGCGAGGCCTCGGTTAGGCCTCGCCCCGGACACAGCCTGAAGCTGCTCCAACAGGCGGCTACAAGCAGGCAGCAGCCAGGCCTGCTCCAAACGGCGTCACACCAGGCACCACTCCGCGTCTGCACCGACAGGCAGGCGCGGTGTCCTCGGGGCCGCCTCGGGTACCGCGGCAGGAGCTCCCGGAACAGCGCACTGGTCCTGCGTCTTCCAAGTCACGAGCCCCCTCTGCCCGTTTGGTACTCGCCTGTCTTCTTCCTTTTCTGTTTCTTTTCTTGACGCTGTCAAGCACGCAAGCTGCCCCTGGCTCGCCTTCTTCTGTTTCTTCTTTCTTCATTCACAAGTCTAATAAGTTCTCATCAAACAGTCCACGCACATAAACAACACTGATAAGGTGGCTGCACTACAACAGGTAACAAGACTGTAAAGGGTACCTCTCGTTAATTTGTCTAGAAAACCTTAGTACAGAGCAGCTATACATAACTACAAAAAACATCTTAGTACAGCACAAGTACAAGATTTTTCATGAAAAACAAATATGACAAAGAAAAATTTACAGTAAAGATAATAAGGCGTACATGCGCAACAGTGTACATAAGCACAGAAAATCACTGCATTACAACAGAGAAAAGCATGTCTCGTATTAAAAAGTAGGGGAAAATCCGAGGAGTGATCGAGACGGAATCTGCTCTTCCCACTAAGGACAACAGTTGGCTTGCTGTCCCCTTTACTCTCAGTAGATATTTCCCTCATGTCCTTGTAATGAAAGAAAATTGTTGTCCTTGCTTCTGCACCACTGCACCTTATGCAGAAAAAGCTGGCATTTGTGTCAGAAGGGGGCATAGTAGTGGTAGCATAAATAGTATAAAAGGAAAGGCCGTGGGCATCGTTTCTGTCTCCCTGTGGCCATGAGAAAGGCTGCGAGAAAAAGAAAATATGCATGCCTTGTGCGTACTTTGTGTGGTGCTTGTTTTGTTCTATGGATACGTGTTTCCAAATAAAGATTAGCTGGAACGCAGTGCTGTGATTATGTTTCTTTTATTGTTTCTGTGGTTTGTGTTCTTTGTGCACTTCTCGTATTTGCATAATTAATTGTGTAGTGTGGGAACAAAGGACACACCGGAAGAGCACACCAAGCAAGGCCCTTGCTGAATTTAAACAAATTTTATTGGGAAAAACATGCAAGAAGTGCACACATAGATCACACAACCATTAATAGTGTATAATGCTTAATAAAATTGTGGCAATGAAAAAGTTTACCTGTGCCTAAGAAGATGCCATTTGTTCTGGGTATGGACGCAGGTGTAGCCCGAGTCGTTTGTGTATAGATAATTTTCTTAGGTTGATCGTTATGCCAGCTCAGAGTGTTGCCAAGGGCCAGCCTCTGTGCATACATTTCACATTATATTCATGCTCTCTTAGTCTGCCTGCTCACCGCACATAAGGTGTGTTAGATACCTGCTGTAAACTCATACCGCTTATGTGACTAGCAAAAAAATGTGGCCTCTCAGTCTCGTTCATGCCACTACAAACATAGAAGTAAAGAAGGCCATCATTTCTGCACTGCTAAGGGGCACCCACGGCAAAGGAGACAGTGCCAGGTGTCGACATTTCTCAGTAGAAAGTTTGTGAGTAACGGAAGCTGCCATTACGTTATTCTCATGTTTTCTTTATTCTCAGTATCTTTATATCTGACATGAAAATTTCTGGTTGATGCCTTTTTTCCTTTTCTAAATGTAGAACTTGATTGTTATGGATAGGTGTGTTGGTTGTTTTGAGCCGAGGGCCAAGAAACCGATCTTATATTTCAGACTGCTCCAGAGTACACTCATGTTTTAACAGTGCTCTGCATAACAGCTACATTCCAGTTTGCAAGGACATGTTGTCTGTCCCTGTGTTATTCTATCCTAAATGACGGAACAATATGCTGGAAAAGCTATAAGAGCCCAGCTGAAGAGGGCTCTACTGATAAGCATGACTGGGAAGGAAATGTGTGTGTGTGGTTATGGATGCTTTACAAGCAACCCATAACCTGAAGAAGGGTGGAGCAGCAGTAGCCTTTCCATTCTGAGCCTTACAGGCTTTGTAAAGAAGTCAGTGTACTTTAAAGGGGCACTAAAGGCCAATGTTCAGTCAAGCTAGAGTGATGCATTAGTGCTTGAGAATGTCTAAGGTGTCATTATTATCGCGAACAGAGTTTTAGTAATTGAGAAATTTAGGTAAATAGTACAGGACATGGCTAGAGACTCCCCGGCAAATTTAAGTACTAGCCCAATGATGAAGGCACACCTCATAATTATGTCGTTAGTACTCAACCAGTTGTATTATATAAAAAAAAATGATTGTATCTATTTGTCCAGTTGTATTTAATTTTTGTAAAAACAATGCATTGACGTTAGCCTTGATAAAGGGTTTCGTTTTCTCCCTACTGTGCCGCGCTTTGGCGCTTAAGTAGTTTCGTTATCGCATTTTATGGCATGATAAAAGTTTATTACGGTCCTTCGGAACACGCGTCAGCGGGCCGCTCCCACGTCGGTGCCACAAAACAACTCGCACAAAGTAGCAGAGAGTGCCACAGGCGGGTATCCTTCAGATGCAACTTTCGGGTAATTTTCGTGGCAAGTGCTGCGAGGTTTCTGGAATGGTATTTCAACAGTCCACGTCGACCTGTCAAGAAAGCAAGATGTGGTGTATCCCACTGAAAGGGTTAAGGAGCACCAGTACAATACAGCTTCAGCCATCACTGCAGTTGCACACACAAGTTTCAAGAACCACGAGTACACAGATTTTGGTGGTCAGCTGATGAGAGAGATAGGCACTCAAGATTAAAAGGTTCAGAGGTTCTGGCATCAGTTTCTCCACTATCTGAGAAAGGTGCATCTCTTGTGCTGCTTTGCTTTGTTGTGCACATTCGGCTAGAACAGCATTCTGAAGGCAATGTTTAGTGTTCCTCTTTTCTTTCTTAATGTGTATTGTTTTGTTTACTTGCCATTCCACACTTACAAAGCACTAAATGAGATCTACTGCCATTTAGTGCATGCCATGTTGTTTACTACATATATATTAGCAGGGTTACACTGCACCAGTAGACTGCAATAAACTAATGTTCTTCGTGAGTAAAATTGTGCATGCACCTTCTTCTTGGCTCCAACAAACCCAAAATTGACCTCAGGTGCTCATTTTTCAAGAACGAAATTCACTCACTTTGAAATTCATTTTTTTACTTATTGTTCTGTTATTAGCTTTAGCATTGCACCTTGCTAACACTCGGCAAGTAAAACTGCTACATAAGTAAAAATGCACTTGCAGATGTGTTTACCCATCTGCAGAAAGACATGTGCCAAGTAGAAATACAGGCAACAAATCTGTGCATTTGTAGTGTTTTCTAGAATGTGCTGAGGTTGGTTCATTCTAATGACTGATTGCCAAATGCACAAAATTGGGAAGCAGGACACAACACACAGGAACAGTGAGCGATGTGTCTCTTCGTGTGTGGTGTCCTGTTTCCCAATTTTTCACATTTAGCAATCAGTCAATAGTGTCTTCTGTTTGTTACTTTTGACCGTTAAGCTTCACTTTGTGATATTCGATTGTACCCAAATGTCCTTGTGGTCTTCTGCAAGAAGATACATTAAGCTCTTCCACTTGACAAGCAACCGAGTCATAATAGATGTTGTCTGCATGTTGTCTGCAATGTGGTCATTCTTGTGAGCATGGAAACCTTTTATGGTGCGTCATAGTCATTCCTAATGTCTCACAGGTTGGCGACATGCGAATCTCGTTTTTTGTGGCCGGTATTCTTGGCCCCCAAGGTGACAAGGTAAGTTGATCAAATTTTGGGAAGAAAATATTGCCGTGTACCGTTTTGCTTTCACTGTTATTGTTCTTTTTATTGCACCTCTCTCTCTCTCTCTCTCTGCCATTCCAAATGTAACTGTGCAGTGAAAAAATATGATAATTTTGAATTATATCGCAGGTTCACGTGTGATATGATAGCGCAGGACCTGTAGTTTGTCTGGTAACACTAGATGGCGTGACTTACTTACTGACTTCAAAATGGCATTAGGGTGACACAGACAGCCCAGCATATTGTGCAGATAACTCCAGCAACCCTCTGCCGAGTGTTTAACAGTGTGCAGACCAAGGAGGTTTAAAAAAAAAATTATGTCGCCATCTTACTCGGGGCACGAAGAGACATCAGGGAATGCAGGAAATGCCTTCTTTTCACCTCCTTCATGTTTAAGATGGCTAATTTCGCTGTAACAATCGTTTGTTTCACTGGCTTTAGGAGGAAACCATGTGGCACATTTTTTTTAGAGTTGTTGATACCCAGCCAACTATAATATTTTAGCTAGAAACAACGACCTTTTATTTTACAATTACCCAAGTGTTTACATTCACAAAACAAAAGCGCTTTAGTGTGCGCAGCCTGCGCGGCACTCTCTCAGAGTCAGGGCAAGCGCTGGCTGGTAAACAGTAGTGAGCACTGCCACTCCAGAAATTTTTTCACGACCTCTTTGGTGCATTTCATTACCTTAAGGAGGGGGTGTTACATAAGGGGTGGATATACAAAGGAAAAACATTTTTGACAAAGGTAACCACATGTTAATTCCGCGACAGGTAGTCTGTTACATTTTGAAGAAATGGTGTCGGGCAGGTGATAGCGGCAATGCTGTGGGAAAGGTCATTCCATTCGGATGCTGCTCGTGGAAAAAAGGAGGCAGAGAATGTAGCAGTGCGGCTGCGTGGCCGGGCAACTTGAAGGACATGACCGGTACGATGAGATATGCGGGCTGGTGGGATACAGCTTGGACGGTCATGGGTGCTGTAAAAAAACTTACGGAACGGGGCGATGTGACGGTGGAGTGCGAGAGGCAATAGTGATGCTTTTAAAGATGATACACTGGTGTGATACGAATACGATGAATGGATAAGTCGGTCTGCTCGATTCTGCACTGCTTCAAGTGTATTGCGGGCTCGAGATGGAAGCGGCGTACTCAAGTTTTGGTCTGATAATGGATTTGTAAGTCGGCAACTTTAAATGTGCAGGAGCGTGACGTAAATGACGTTTTAGAAAGCAGAGTGTTTTATTAGCAGACAATACTATGCTAGTGACATGGCGCACCATGTTAGATCAAATGACAATGTTACTCCTAAGTACTTAGTATATGTTTCGACACTCTCAACATTAACGTTGCTGACAGCATAAGGAAAAGATAAGGGGTTACGACAACGCGAAAAAGATACTGATTTACATTTAGTGGGGTTAAGTGTCATGAGCCACAGGTCACACCATGCTTGAATACAGTGAAGATCATTTTGAAGAGCTTGCTGCTCAGAAGGGTTAGTGATAGTACGATAAATGGCGCAGTCGTCCGCAAACATCGTCACACGTAAAGGCAAGTCATTTATGTATATTAGGAACAACACGGGCCCCAGTACCGACCCCTGGGGGACACCGGACGTTAATGGGAGGGGGTTAGAAATGTGCTCATTAACAAAGACAGATTGGGAATGATTGCTCAGAAAAGCTTCAATCCAGTTAAGAACAAGAGGGTGAATGTTTAGGCCAGAAAGTTTAATTAAAAGAAGCTGATGAGACACTTTATGATGACACTGATGAGACACGTCTTTGCGAAATCTAAGAAGATGGCATCAGTTTGTTGATTATGATCCATATTTTAACGTAAATCCTGAAGAAAGTTAGCTAGCTGAGTTTCACAGGATAAACCTTTGCGACAACTGTGCTTTGAAGAATTAAAGAAATTGTTCGAGTCTAGGAAGTTCATGATTTGTGAATAAATGACATGTTCCACGATTTTACAGGGTATACTTGTTAAAGATATTGGACGATACTTCAATGGTGACTGTCTATTACCTGATTTATAGATGGGAATTACCTTTCCCACTTTCCAGTCAGCAGGTACGTCACCTGTCGAAAGGAACTGAGAATACAAAAGACACAGGTAGTTTGCAGAAATGTTCTTAGTATTTAGTAAAAACTTCAAATTAATTTCATCAAAGCCAGCTGATGATGTGATCTTGAGATGTTCAATCTGAGATAATAGACCATTTGTGGAAAATACAATCTCAGGCATAGTTCGTTCTCTGGTGGTAGTTCTTTGTAAGGAAGAAATCATGTCACACTTAAGAGTGAATACACTTGCAAAAGCTACGTTAAATGCGTTTGCGCTTTCTGCATCACTTGCTACGTCAGCAAGTGTACTTGTACGTTTGTGTTTCGGGTTCACCACACACCAAAACTGTTGCAGATTACGTGTTAACATGTTAACAAGATCTTTGTGAAAAAAGTTGTACTTACCGTTGCAAGATATGTGGTTTCCACTGAATAGTATTTGTCCCACATACTTGGGCTCTGTTGCTGTTTTGCTGCTCGGAAATAATGTTTCTTCTTATTCTCTAGTCGTTTTAGTGATTGATTGATCCATGGCTTGTCTTTATTAGCACGGAAGCTGCATACCGGTATATATATCTCAATTAATTCACATACTTTGTTCTTGAAAAGCAACCAATTTTCTTGTACAGAATGCTTAGGAAAAGCTGTTTTGAATATAGGAAAAAAACTGATTAGCTCAATATTAATGGCTTCGTAATTGGCCTTCCCGTAAAGACGAACGATTTTCTTATAAATTGCACGTGTTAGTGGAACGAAGTTAAAGGTTGCATGGACAACGTTGTGGTCACTTACTTCCCCGAGATATGTTATAAATTACATGCTGTCGGGATTGTTGGTTAGTATCAAATCTAAAATGTTTGCAGAGTTCTGCGTAACACACGTTGGTTCAAGTATTAGCTGTGAGAGGTTTAAGTTGAGACAAACATCAATAAAACTGGTTGCTTCTGGGTTGCTTGATAAAGTTAATTAAGTAGTTACGCCAGTCTATACTATGATAATTAAAATCGCAATACAGAACTATGTCTGCAGTCTGATGTGTTCCCGTAAGGATGCTTAGAATATTGTTAAATTTGTGGGGAAAGTTGGGGTTAGTTTGAGGCAGCCTATAACAGATGCCTAAAAGTACGGTTCATGGTGCAGCGCGGCAAACTACCCATAACATTTCAATATCAGAATCGATATGAAATACTGAAGATGGTAGCTGCTGATTCACCGCCACAAGTACTCCACCCCCGCGTGCATCACGGTAATCTTTGCGATAAAGGTTGAAATTAGTCAAATTGTCAAGAACTTGGGCGTCGCTAATATCGCTATGTAGCCATGTTTCTGTTAATATAAGTACATTACTGACAGGTGACAAATCCATGTTGGACACTCGCTTCGACAGGAAGCTGTGTATATTAGTAAAGAATACAGAGAACGTAAGATTAGCTCGGGAAGACTTGCAGGGATGTGCTTTCTTCTTATTCTGAGTGGATTGCTATGCAACTTACTTTACCATTTGCGAGACCTCGTCGTAAGTATATCTTTTTGAACCAATTAAAAGGGTTTTAAAATGTAGGGAAAAATGGGCTGATTTTGTTTTGGCGAAAGCAATCAAATGCCTACACGTGTCTCTAACAGAACGGGAATAATCCTGTGCAATGCTGTAATTCATTCTTTTTAGCTTTCATGCATTAGACAGGATGGCTTCTTTCGTTTTGTAAAAACAAATCTTAACGATAATGGGGCGATTGTGCCCGGTAGAGTGGCAGCCAAGACGATGGGCCCGTTCTATCTCTTTTGGTTCTAAAATAAAACCTAAGCAGTCCTGACAATGCCGTATGACCACTTCCTCGGATTGAGCATAACTTTCTGAATTTTCAGAGTCGGGAAGGCCATGAAAAATTAAGTTGTTTCGCCGTGATTTTTTGCGGCATCGTCAAGATGCGCCTCGAGGTCGCAAACATGCTGAGCTGTCTGGGTAGTCCATATGTTGTCAATGTCTGCGCAAAGCAACGTAAGGCTCTGACAATGTTTTTCTACATCGCTGGCTCAAGTGGGCGATAGTCTGATCTGTCGTAAGAAGTTGTTTTTTCAAGTCTTTTACTTCCGAAATTAATTTCGATTGGCCATTTTTTGCAGTTCAGCTAGTATTGCGGCATTCTCTGGGCCCGGATTGGTTTCAACATCACCTGACTGCATGAGCAAGGAATGAACGATGTCAATACACTCAGCAACAATGAGAAAGCAGCAATGTGGGCTCGGCAGCTGCAGTAAAAGATGCTCGATTTCTTCGCGAAATGAGTACACGGTTTACTAACCTGCATGGCAGAGACAAGCGGGTTACTGCTCTGCGCTGTGGCACAGCTGCCAAGCCCACAAAGTGCCGCGGTTGGTCGCAGCTCTTTTGTAGGTGAAGGGCTGACTGATGTTCCGGGCGATGCAGCCTCCCATGGTGAAGTCAGGACCCGATGGATGGATGGATGGATGAGGCTGAACACTTTAAATCAGGCAGTGGCACACGCCACCTAGCCATGACTAATAAAATATGTTGTACTTTGTTGAGGGAAATTTCACCCTAGCCTTGATTTTATCCACCAATCAGATAACCTCCGTTTGGTTATTTCTACCCGCTTAAAGTCTATTTTGCCGTCACTGTCCCTAAACCCCAATGCTTTGAAAAAATCAGCCCCGTTGCTTTCCACTGTAGGGTTGAAACCAATCCGGGCCCAGAGAATGCCCTTTACAGAAAAGTATGAGGTGTTCAGCCGTTTCCTCTTCCTCTCCACACGCACAGCACAGCGCGTCTATACCTTGGTACTTGACTCGGTACATCTTAGTCCGCAATACTCCCGTCCTGGCTTCAAACAACAAAGAGCTTCCCCTAGAATTATCGTAGATATTTTCTTTGGCAATTTCTTGCTTGAAAGTTCGGTATGTTCCCAGTGCTGATTTCGTCTGCATCCCTGTTTTCCACAGACCCCTCTCTGTTTCCTTAACCTTTTTCTTAACCGCTGTTTCCTGGTTTGCACCCCTCCTGCAGTCCAAGTATTTGATTGACAGTTTTCTGGTCAGCTTCCTCCATTTTGTATCAACATTCCTCATGTACAAATAACTGAAAACTCTCCTTGCCCACCGCTTTTCTGCCATTTCTCTCAATCGCTCCTCAAATTCTATCTTGCTGCTGGCTTCCCTGCCCTCGAATGACGTCCATCCCATGTCACCCTGTACCCCCTGATTTGGTGTATTTCCGTGTGCTCCCAAAGCAAGCCTACCTACCCCTCGCTGTTTAATTTCCAACCTTGCTCGAACCTTTGATCTCATGCACAGGACTGCATTGCCAAAATTCAAACTAGGGACCATCACCCCTTTCCAAATCCCTCTCACCACTTCGTACCTATTGTACAGTGTAGACCGCTTCTAACGTTAGTCGCCGGAGTCGCGAATATCCACACTATAAGCGGTACTGCACTATAACCAAAACAACTATTTTATTGTGATAATGGACACTCCAGGCACATTTCTGTTGTCGCTATCACCGTACTCTAGGTTCCGTATTTGCTTACTAAATAAGTTAACAAGCACGGTGTCACGCGCGCACAAGCAAACATGAACACATCTCGCTCGTTGACCGCTGAAACGAACTGTCAAAATGCTCGAGTGATGAAGCGTGGCGAGCGAATTGACCTTCGCATAGGCGCCGACTACAGGGGGGGCTCCGGGGCTCAAGCCCCCTCCGGAATTTTCCCGGGGGGGCTGAGCCCCCCCCCCCCCCCCCCCGGAGATCTGTAGCCTAACCCCCCCCCCAAAAAAAGTAATTACCGGGGTTCTGTTACCCACATAATTTGAGGATTCTCTTACGTTGCCTCCACATTTTCACTTTTGTTGTGACTAAAAGCTTACGGCACCATTGTTGGCGCGGACGTGCACGGCTTTTAATTTATACTTTCGCTTTATTTCGGCAAATCCTAACAATACGAGGACGAGCGCATTAGAAGCGCCAGCGGCGGCTACCTCATCCGTGTTTCCTCACTTTAACATTTTTAAAAAATTTCCTCTGAACACCGCGCACAGACACAATATATTTAAATATATACAAAGGACAAAGTTTATTATATTTTTAAAGAGAAGGAGGTATCCAACTAAATGGATAGCCTATACCTAGAAAATTAATATGTTGATGTATGTTCACCTCACTTCAAATTACTTTGCCTGCTTTTTTGACCCTGAAAAATATCTGCAGACTGCAGTGACCCCTTCGGCAGAGTCTTCTATCAACAGTGTGTGAAAAGCACGTGAGTGATATGTGTCTCAATATTGATTCTCTTTCCAGTAGGCAATGCTAACGACTGGCGACAAAATAAAAGAAAAAAAATCTAGTGTAATCATTTACGCAAAAAGAGGCCATAAATACGGGGTGTTTCAGCAAAACACTTTCAAAAAATTTTTAAAGGTTGCCTGTGGCAGATAGCACAATTCTAGTTCATGAGCTGGTCTACTCGAAGAGGTGGACATTACTTTGCATAATCGACTAATTAAGAAAATCACCAATTAGGTTTTTAACATATTAACTTATGGCGCGTGTTGCAATTTACAAATTCTAGCCGTGGAATTCGCAAGGCGGATGCACTAGGAACGAATTCTCAGGATGGCACCAGTTTCGAGATAATTTCCGAACATTGCGGAGAAATGCATTGGCGTTCCAGTTACTTTTGCGCTTACCTGCCGTGGTTGTTTAGTGGCTATGGTGTTGGACTGCTAAGCATGAGGTCGCGGGATCAAATCACGGCCACGGCGGCTGCATTTCGATGGGGCGAAATGCTAGAACACCCGTATACTTAGATTTAGGTGCACCTTAAAGAACCCCAGGTGGTCTAAATTATTCCAGAGTCCTCCACTACGGCTTGCCTCATAATCAGATTGTGGTTTTGGCATGTAAAATCCCATAATTTGTTCTTTTCATACTTTTGTGCTTTGATGCATAAAACGACGTTTTGTTGAGAAAGTGACTGGCACGCCAATGTATTTCTCCGCAAAGTTATAGAATTAATATCTCGACACTGGGGTTTGCCTGAGAATTCGTTCAAAGTGGATCCGCACTCCATGGCTAGAATTTGTAAATTGCAACACAGGCCATAAGGTAATTAGGTAAAACCTAATTGGTTAATTTTGTTAATTAGTCGATTATTCATTTCATTTTTTTGTAAAAGTAATGCCCGCCTCTTCGAGTAGACGAGCTCATGAACTAGAATTGTACTACGTATCTGCCACAGGCAACCTTTAAAAATTTTGGAAACTGTTCACTGAAACACCTTGTATATAGAATTCAATCAGTAACCGAAATGATGCCAAGCCGGATACACTCAAAATCAGAATAAATAGAAGTCCAGAATTCATGAGCAGCAGCGCTTATACTCGGACTCAAAGTAGTAAAAAAATTTTAAAAAGAGTGCAGCTTAGCCGGGAAGGCGAAGCAGTATTAGTGATAGCGAAGTAGAAGACAATTACACGAATAAATATTCTTACCGTGTAAATCCATGTAAGGATCGCACCTGTGTAATGGCCGCACCCATAACTTGACAGCCAATATTAGAAAAAAAGACATCCAACCGAGAAGCAGTCACGTTCTGTGCGCTGATTCTGATCGGTCTCAACAGCGAATTGTCGCGCTGCAGCTTACTTTCGCGCGTCGACACTGGATGTCGAGAGGAGGCGATTGTGGAAGATTTCATACTCGTAGTTGGAAAAATGTGGTCAAATGGCCCGGTACCATGAAAGGCTCGTCAAAATTGCGACAGGAAAGTGTGGCCCTTACACGAGTCTATATATGTTAGTTATAGTGGCCATATAAATTGTAGTAAACATTCACCTAAAATTAAAATAGTAAGCATAGTGGACATAGTAAGCACGGACCATGTAAACCTGTAAATACCTCTCTGGATGACCTCGAGCAGTCATTTTCACAACGCAAGCATTGTGTTGTGAAAGCGAACGGTTGTGTGGAGGCGAACGGTTCGTACAGCCGCGCGATTCACTGCAACTCTGAAAATTAGATTCATCATCATTATCTGCCTATTTTTATGTCCACTACTGACGGCCTCTGTGAGTGATCTGCGATGACCTCTGTCTCTTAACTCTGCAACACTAGGGACGCAGAAAGACAGCCCGGCAAGAAATACAGCGCGCATGAAGTAAGCAGCCATCCCTTGTCGCCCTTTATCATTGCACCCACCAATGATTAGCAATGATTAGATAAGGCACGCGGGCCCCATAAGCGTCAGCTTCCACCACGGGTCATAAGATTTATCTACTCATTTCTTCAGAATCGCACATTTGCGATTAGAGTAGATGGAAGGCAAGAAGGATACTTCACATCGAACAGAGTAGTCCCACAAGGTTCGGTTTTGGCTCCTCTTCTCTTCAACGTTGCTCTAATACCTCTAGCCTGGCAACTACACCAGATTCCAGACGTGAAGTTTTTAATCTATGTGGATGACGTCACTTTGTGGTCTGTGCATGAAGATGTATCTAGACAAACTCAACAGCTTCAAGAAGCCCTTGATGTTCTGCACAACTACGCTCGGAAAGCAGGGTTGGACATTTCCACCCAAAAATCAAGCAAACAAGAAAGGACGCATAAGAATCATGCAGCACCCCTTTACATTTAGACTCGGCGGAGTGACGATCCCTGAGGCTTCTGAGGTCCGCATGCTGGGTTTCGATATTCACCACTCTGGCAGTGGTGCACACTGGCTCCATAAAATCAGACAGAGTTCGACAAAAACACTTCACCTTATTCGTCACATTGGTGCAAAAGTAGCTGGAGCTCGTACTGACATAGCTCGACGGCTGGTACATGCAGTCTTGCAGCCACGAATTTTATATCAGGCACAATTTCAACGGCTGACTTTGGCATAGTTGGCACAGTTAGAGTCAATTAATCGCGATGCTATGCGCACAATCACAGCACTACCACGCATCACTCCGATACCAACGTTACAGGAACATGCCCAGCTCAACACACTTGCAGAGCTAATTTTAAATGTGAAAAAGCCCGTGAAATAAAAAAACAACTTGTTCCGGCTGTCGATGCATTGCATGCTCATTTTCAACGCAGCTCTCGGATTGACAATCAGCCCTATACAATGCCTCCCTGGGAATTCACTAGCATCACATCTAATAAGCCAACGAAGTTACGACGCAGTGATACAACAGGTATTATTGACGAACACAATATCATCGATGCATCATGCGCTGACGCCTGCAAAGTGGATGCTGCTATTCTCCCAGACGGCGGGAGGACATCATTCCTCAGTACTACGCATAATTTGATCAGCGGTCACCAGCGCTATTCATCTACGGAAGCCAGCGCGCTAGTAATGGAACTTCAAGCCATCCACGACGCTGTGCAAGATGCGACATCTAAGCTACCTACCATCAAACAACTAGATATCTTGACTGATTCTTTAGCGGCTATTCAGGAACTGAAGAAGGTTGACACAGCGATGGAAATCTGCGAGACAATACACACTATGAATAGAAAAACAGCTACTTGCATCAAGGTACACTGGATTCAAGGCCATGCAGCGAACCCTCACAACATTGCCCTCCTAATCCAGATCTTCCGTCTATTCCCCTCCCACCTCAACCCCTTAACTCGCTCCGAGCCCGTAAAAATTTTCTCCGGCAGGACACACGCGCTCTTATCCCACCGTGTGTCTGCTCCCTCCCCCTTCAACTTAGTAGGGCGGAGGAAGTTGTGCTTAGGAAGCTTCGGGCCGGGGTGGCCCTTACACCGGCTGTGATCTCAAGGTGGAACTGGTCGCATTTACCACTGGGTGCTACGTGTCCATACTGCTCCGTCCCTGTGATGGAAGCAGATGCATACCACCTAATATGGACATGTACTGGTTTACAATCGGAACGCTCGCATCTCCTACTGCAAGCTGGCCTCTGCTACACTGTGACAACCAGCTATGACCGCTGGATACATAACAGATTCGACAAAACACTGCTTCAATTCATACACAACACAGGTCTCACAGCACACATATAATACATATATACACATCAAGAATTATGCCTTACCGGCAAGTCTTTATCGCAATAAAAAGAAGAAAAAAAGCGTCAGCCGCGCACAGTCATTCACAGCTATGGCAGGGCTAGAGGAGAAGACGCGTGCTCTCCTTCCCATTCGCATTTGATTACGTGACCTACAACTAACCCGAATATTGAGCGCGTTAGAAATAATGCCCATCAAGCCGCCATCCTTTTCCGCTCACTGTTACGTGCTTTTTCCCGCACCTACAGGGTATATGCGTAGCTCATGTACAGTGTACACCGCTTATAATGTAAGTCGCCGGAGTCGCGAATATCCGCACTATAAGCGGTACCGCACTATAACTAAAGCAACAGTTTTCAAGGCCCGCACATATGCAAAACATGTGCACCGAGCCGCCACGCGTATGCGACGGTCGAGGAATGCGGCTAGAACGTTTGCATTCAATTTAGAGTCGAATCTCGTTATCCGAAATAATTCACGTGGCGGCGCCTCCGACCGGCATTGCTCCGGCACCGCCATAGAGTAAAAGCTTAGGTGAGACCCCTCAATGTCGCGCGCGAACAAAACAAAACAAAAAAAGAACGAAAAAAAACGCGGCGGAAATTTCACCCTCTCTCAAATGGCAAGGTCGCCGATTCTGCGTTGCGCCGGAAGATGCGTGTACGTGCCAACGTCTCAGTCACGCTACCGTAGCCACGTGTAGAAAATGGCAGTGAACCCTTCTTTCTCTTTTAGGCTTCCTCTACTTTCTAGTCACGTGTTGACCTTGCACGCTGTGGCTACGGCGCAAAGGAAAGCAGCGGCGCTGTCCCAGGCCGGCCAACGAAGCTGCCCATGCCAGCAAACGCCCACTTCCCGATAACGGCAGAAAATGAAACTTCGAGGAGCTGGAGCGCCAGGTGACAGTCGAAAGTGAGGGAGTTACGAGGGAGGGCGAGGGGAGCCACCGAAGCGGCGGAGTTGCCGAGGCAAAACCGCTTCCCTGCCGCCCTCTTCCTCCACATTCCACGGTCACCGCGTGCGCCCTTTGCCGTGCCATCCCGGCGCTGCCCGCTCCCTGAAGTTTCGTTTACTGCCGTTATCGTGAAGCGAGCCTTGGCCGGCGTTGGCAGTTTCGTGGCCCTCGCTCTCTATGCGCGCCGCAATATTTCACGACTCGCACTCAAGATTCTGGTTTCAGCCTCACTGGCTGTTCGTTCGCACCACGTGCCCTTCTCCTCCACTTCATCCCTCTTTCTTCCTCGAGCACTCCTTGGAGCACCCGTTTGAGGGGAGCGTTCGCCGTCTCCGCTGACTTCCGTACTCCCAGGCAGACGCACTGTAACCGGTATTTCGTTTCCCGCAACTGCACTATAAGCGATATGTGTATACATGGAGTGCTATGAGAAAATTAACGGGAGTCTGAAAAGACCGTACTATATCTGGTCCTGCACTATAACCGGTCATGTATAAGTGGTCTATACTGTATATAGCTTTTGGATTTAATGCGGAACATACCGGCGATGACAACCATGACAATTTGCCTGAAGTGTCGATATAATTGCTTTCGCCATAAAGCTAGAAACAGAAAATTGTTAGCAGAGGGTATATATGTATTGCGACGAGGGGCGCCTCTGCTTCATTACAGTATGTATATATATATGTATATGTATATATATATATACACACACACACACACATGCGGACAGTTATTTTTTCATCCGTTTTCATTTCCTTTAATTTATCATTTCTTTAATTCAATTAGTAAGTACAAGTGATTTCCCCTATGTTGTCCTTGGTGTCATTGTTTGTTGGCTTCTTATGATATGATAATAAAAATCGGGCCCCTCGGTTCCCTTTCTTCTCGTTCATTACATAACGAGGGCTCGAATCCGGCAACATTGATGCCTTTAGGTAGCATATGTGGGTTTATTGACCAGTTGCCATCACCCCCAAAAAAAGATCACGTGCTCGTGACGCCTGCGGCAGAAAGGATGTTCCACATCCGCCCCTAGGTTTGTGAGTGGTGGCGCTGGCTAACACTCCCAGGGTTAGTTCTAGTTGTAAAACATAAATACCCCAGAAAGTGGATGGGAAAACGGCTCCGCGGTAGCTCAATGGTGAGAGCATCGCACGCGTAATGCGAAGACGTATGGGTTCGTTCCCCACCTGCGGACAGTTGTTTTTTCATGCGTTTTCATTTCCATTAATTTATCATTTCTTTAATTCAATTAGTAAGTACAAGTTATTTCCCCTATGTTGTCCTTGGTGTCATTGTTTGTTGGCTTCTTATGATATGATATGATATATATATATACATGGGTAGGTTTTGGAAAGCTGGTTGGGCCCCAGCTCCCCCCGGGAAAATGAAAACTTTCTGCCTATGGACCTTCGTGCTATCATGCCTCTCGCTTCAATGCGACCTATAAGCGGTGAAAACACGGCGCGCGGCAGACTTTCCCTGTCACAGATTTCTTTAAAGATAGGGCCAAGGCGATCGTATCGCTGCAGTGGATCGTCGCAGATTACGTCCTGCTTCGGTCCGTTAAATTAAACT
Source organism: Dermacentor silvarum (assembly GCF_013339745.2). Taxonomy (NCBI): domain Eukaryota; kingdom Metazoa; phylum Arthropoda; class Arachnida; order Ixodida; family Ixodidae; genus Dermacentor; species Dermacentor silvarum. The sequence continues at coordinate 174,888,943 of NC_051161.1, read as the reverse complement.
CCGCACCGATGCGAGCGGCTACGGAATCGGCGCTGTTTTAGTCCAGCATCAGAATGGGCATGCCCGTGTTGTCGCCTATGCCAGCCGTCTCCTTTCCTTAGCCGAACCAAACTACTCTATTACAGAACGGGAGTGTGTTGCTCTCGTTTGGGCGGTGGGCAAATTGCGCCCCTATTTACATGGCCAGCATTTCACCGTCACTACCGATCACCACGCACTTGGCTGGCTTTCGTCGCTTAAGGATCCCACTGGGCGTCTTTCGTCGCTGGGCACTCCGGCTCCAAGAATACACTTACTCTGTTTCTTATTAATCTGGCCAATTGCACCGGGATGCTGACTGTTTGTCCCGCAATCCCGTGGATCCGCCTGAAGCCTCCGATGACATGCCTGCATCAGTAGCGCACCCAGGATCTCTGCCAGGGGGGGGTTGACAGTTTGCCAATGCCATCTAAACAGCACCAATTTCAATTTCTTCACGGGAAATTGTCAAAAAATGCACTTTTTGCGTACTCGCGACGATTACGCCTCTTACATCTTAGTTGCAGTACTCAACGGCGCAAGGAAAGAAAAGGGGTTATACAAAAGGGTGGGTTAACTCGGCCTCAGGGGGGGGTTACAACCCCCGAATCCCCCCCCGTCGGTGCGCCACTGGCCTGCATGTGTACTCTCCGTCTCCACTTTTAAGCCACATCCGTGATGAACAGCGCCGTGATGCCTTAAGTGAGCTTATTCAGAATCTGGATTCCGCAGCGCCCGATCCTTCCCTTCGCCTCTTCGTGCTTAAAGATGACACGTTATATCGCTACAACGTCCACCCGGACGGACGCGAACTGTTGCTCGTAGTTCCTACGCATCTGCGCTTGAGCGTTCTCGGCCAGCTACATCACGCCCCGACCGCTGGTCACCTTGGAGTTTCCCGGACCTACGATCGCGTTCGGCGTCGCTTCTTTTGGCCCGGTCTTTACCGCTCTGTTCGTCTCTACGTAGCTGCTTGTGAACCCTGCCAACGCCGAAAGAAGCCACCTAAGCCTCCTGTTGGCCTCCTTCAGCCCCGTGACATTCCAGCTGACCCCTTCTTCCGAGTTGGCCTTGATCTCCTCGGTTCTTTCCCGACCTCTACTTCTGGAAACAAATGGATTGCCGTTGCTACGGACCACTCCACCCGCTACGCAATTACACGCGCTCTCCCTACCAGTTGTGCTACGGACGTCGCTGATTTCCTGCTACACGATGTCATCTTACATCACGGAGCCCCTTGTCAACTCCTCACTGACCGTGGCCGTTACTTTCTGTCCAGAGTTATCGATGACCTGCTTCGCTCCTGCGCGACGAAACACAAATTTACGACGGCTTACCGCCCACAAACTAACGGCTTGACTGAGCGCTTCAACCGGACGCTTACTGACATGCTTTCTATGTATGTATCATCTGACCATCAAGACTGGGATGTTGCGTTGCCCTTCGTTACATTCACTTACAATTCCTCCCGTCATGATACTGCTGGTTTTTCACCCTTTTATCTCCTGTTTGGCCGCGACCCAACATTACCTTTTGACACTATCATCCCCGATGCCGTCCATTTGCCAACTGAGTACGCTCGTGATGCCATTTCCCGAGCTGATGAGGCACGCCAAATTGCTCGCCGTCGCCTTACTACATCGCAAGGCCACCAGAAGCACCGCTACGACTCCCGTCATCGCGACGTTATCTATACTCCGGGTGCCCTTGTGCTTTATGGACTCCGACTCGGCGTGTTGGACTCTCAGAAAAATTGCTTTCGCGGTACTCCGGACCCTACCGTGTCTTACGCCGTGTAACAGACGTCACGTATGAGATTGGCCCGCTCGAGTCTTCCTCGCCAACCGTTTCATCACCTACTGACGTTGTTCACGTATCCCGCCTTAAACCTTACCACTCGCCTGGATCATAGCAAGCACTGTGACGGTGCTTGAGCAGCCGGAGGTCATGTCACGGTATGATTCATCTAGAGGAGCATCGATGAAGAAGACGCTGATGATCTGGCGCGCGCTCTCGGCCATATGGTTGACGCTTGATCGCCTTGTAAATATACTGTAAATACGTTTTCCTGTTGTGTTTGCCTCCCCGTAACAATACCAATTTAAAGTTATGCCCTTCGACCTATGCAATGCGCCAGCCACATTTGATCGCATGATGGATTCGCTCCTTTGTGGCTTCAAATGGTCGACCTGCTTATGTTACCTAGATGACGTTATGGTTTTCTCAACATTTGACAGCCATATTCAGCGCCTGTCCGCCATCCTCCAAGTGTTCCGCAGCGCCGGTCTTCAGCTTAACTCATCCAAGTGCCGTTTTGGTCGCCGCGAAATAACAGTACTCGGCCACCTTGTTAATGGTGTAGGAATCCGACCTGACCCAGAAAAAATTTGCGCCGTGAAGCATTTCCCTGCACCTTGCTCAACCGAAGACGTTCACTCCTTCATTGGCTTATGTTCTTACATTCGTCGTTTTGTCAAAAATTTCGCTGACATCGCCCGTCCACTCACCGACCTTCTCAAGAAAGATACGCCTTTTGTCTGGGGCCATCTAGAAGCTCATGCATTTTCTGCACTTATCCGCCTTCTGACGACTTCTCCTCTGTTGGCGCACTTCGACCCATCTGCTCCTACAGAAGTTTGAACGGATGCCAGTCGATACGGAATCAGAGCCGTCCTTGCCCAGCGCCAGCATGGTCGTGACCGCGTCATAGCGTACACCAGCCGCCTGCTCTCTGCCCCAGAACGCAATTACTCAATTACCGAGCGTGAATGCCTTGCCCTTGTTTGGGCAAGCTCCAAGTTTTGACCGTACCTCTTTGGCCGCCCATTCACGGTAGTCACTGACCACCATGCGCTCTGCTGGTTTTCCTCGCTGAAAGATCCTAGAGGCCATCTCAGACGCTGGGCTTTGCGATTTCAAGAGTACTCGTTTTCCGTCATCCACAAGTCTGGCCAATCACATCAGGACGCGGACTGCCTGTCCCGTTATCTCATGGATCCACCCGACAGCACCCACCCTGATACTGATGCCTGTGTCCTTTCTATATCTCAGTTAATTCATTTCGGCCATGAACAGCTGTGTGATCCGGCGTTACGTTCCGTCATCAACCGTCTCAGTTCCGGGCCCCCAACGAGTCACTCCGGATGTTTACCTTACATAATGGAACTTTATACCGCCACAGTGTATACTCCGAAGGCCCTGAACACTTGCTTGTGGTGCCGTCCCACATGCGTACTACTGTCCTCCAGCAGCTTCACGACGAACCTACAGCAGGTCGTCTTGGTGTAACGTGCACTTATGATCGCGTTCGGTGTTGTTTCTTTTGGCCTGGGCTTTATCGCTCCGTACAGAAGTATGTTGGCCGCTGCGAACTTTGCCAGCGACGCAAGAGACCGCCGACGCTTCCCGCCGGCCTTCTTCAGCCTATCGATGTCCCAGTAGAGCCGTTCTTCCGCGTCGGCCTCGATTTGTTCAGACCTTTCCCTACATCAGCATCAGGGAACAAATTGGTCGCTGTCGCGACAGACTATGCCACGCGTTACGCTATTACGCGCGCACTTCCAACCAGCTGTGCTACCGATATTGCCGACTTCCTCCTTCACGATGTTATTCTGCATCACGGAGCGCCTCGTCAACAGCTCACCGATCGCGGTTCTTACTTCTTGTCCCGTGTCATCGATGACCTTCTACGCTGATGTTCCACGAAACACAGTCACCACCGCCTATCACCCTCAGACAAACGGCCTCACCGAACGTCTGAATCACACCATAACCGACATGCTGTCCATGTACATTTCCGCCGACCACCGCGACTGGGATGCTACATTACCCTTTGTCACATTTGCCTATAATTCGTCAAGCCACGATACGGCAGGTTGTTCACCGTTTTATCTTCTTTTTGGCTGGGAACCGACACTACCTATGGATACTTTACTACCAGCCGCTCCACGACAACCATCGGAGTACGCACAAGATGCCATCGAAAGGGCGCACGCTGCGCGTCATATCGCGCGCGACCGCCTTCAGATGTCGTAGCTGTCACAGAAGAACCGTTACGATTGCCGTCACAAGGATGTATACTACGCTCCTGGATCCTTAGTGCTCCTCTGGTTGCCAACTCAACGTTGGTCTCTCCGCGAAGCTTTTACCACGCTACCATGGTCCTTATCACGTTCTGCGCCAAGTTACCAACGTGGCGTATGAGATTGCACCAGCACAGCCAATGTTATCTCCTGCGCCGGTCAAGACTGACGTAGTTCATGTTGCTCGGCTGAAGCCGTATCACCCGCCCGCTGACGCTGCACTCTGACCTGCCCGGATGGTGCGCGTGTTTTCGCCCGGGGGGTAATGACGTGAGACAGAAGAAGACCGGCACCGAAGCAGAGGTCAGCATTAGGCCGGCACCGAAGAAGAGGAGGTAGAGGTTGCTCCTCGCCATCTTGGCTGGTTGCTGCTATGCCTGTGCTACTCGCCTATTTTGTAAATATTTGTAAATATACATTTTTTTCGCAGCAATATGGTCACATGCACCTTTGCAGAGGCCTCTCTGAGTTTACTCCACCCAACCTCTAACTGTCTCTTTAGGTTCTGGCTCCTTCCCTTCAGCACATCGTTGAGACCAGCATGGATAACGACCAGGTTTTCGTGCTCCATGTTGTCCCATGCACCTTCTGAGCTTTTGCCATTGAGTCAAAGATGCACTTTTCCTGACTGGGCCTCCACCCTCACCCGCCTGCCTGCCTTCACTTTTGTAAAGTGAAGGCAGGCCTTCTCCTCAACCCTCGATACGTTGGAGTCCCCCACCACCAGGACCCTTCGCTCTACGCGTTCGCCTTCAGCCTGCGATTGCTGTCCTCCAGTTCGCGCTTGCTGGCCCTCCACCCGCCGTAGGCCACTCTCACGCGGCGGCGGGCTCCCTGCCGCTTGTCCCGCCTCACCCGAGGCCTGCCGCACTACATCGCTCTAGCATTGTGGAGCCCCTGTGTTTCCACCTGCTTTACTACGGCCCCTAGGCGTCCCTTCCTGCCTGTCCCTTTGCTCTTATAGCATGCCTCTGCCTGAGACTCCGCGCTGTCCCCACCGTCCGCCTGACGCTGCTCCGACCCGGGATTACGTGCCACCTGTGCCATTAGCGCCTCCACCCGCTCTTCCAGCTCGACCCGCTTTTCCCGTTCTTCTTGAAGCTCGCCAGCTATTCTCTCTACCAGGTTGGCCTTGGCCCCCTCCCTGTCAAAGCAACTCGCCGATCCAAGTTTCGAGCTCAATCCTCCCCTCTCGCTCCACCTTCAGCTTTTCTTTGAGCTCCTCAACACTAGCTGCTCATTCCCCTTCCATCCGCCAGACAGCCCCCTTGAATCCTTCACACAGCCTGCACGCGAAGCTAGCCTTCTCAGCGTCGGCTAAACTTGTGAAGTTCGTCTTGTCCAAATAACACCAACGTTTGCACTGCTCGCACTGCACGAGCTCGCCATCACCCATGACTTTCCTAGCCTTCCGCTCCACTTAACAAGAAAGCCTGCCAAAACACCTAAACAAAGCCCCACAGTAAGCTCTACGGCAATCTCCCACTTCATCCTCCGGCTACCTCTGCTAGCTTCCCTACACCTAACAGGGTTAAAAACTGCCGCCTTACACTGCTTACACCATGCAAGACGTGCGCCACAACCCACTTCCAAAAAATACAATCATTCGTTATTTACTAACACTAACACTAATACCCAGCCAAAAAAATCAAGAAACCAAAAAGCATGAAAATCAATCAAATGAGCGAAAAAAAAAATTTAAACTTATCCCTTTGGTATGCCGCTCCTGCTGCGCTGAGCTCCACTCGGCACGTCCGTTCCCTTCGGCGACCAATTGCAATGGCCCACTGTTCCAAGGTCAGCGCCCTCTGGTCGGGTAAGGTGCAGGTCATTGCTGTGTGGGAAGTGTCCATTCCATTTCCATTTCTTCGGAACCGGCATATCAATGTCGTCTCCGCGATGGCCAAAGATAATGTAGGCAAGAGCACTTGCGAGATAGCAAGCGCGAACACCTGCATGGCAAAGACAAGCGGGTTACTGCTCTGTGATGTGGCACAGCTGCCAAGCCCACCACATGTCTTCAAGCTGGTGATGGACATTTTCAGCATCTTCTGTAATGCCCTGCCGTAAGTAAAACTTCATATTTCAAGACCGACATTTCCACTGCACTCTTGGACACCCAGTGTGTTGAGCCGTTGGCTCCCTAACACAACTTGGACGTCGGTAAGTATGCAGGTAGCATCATCTAGCGTTAGCAGATGAACTACAGCTCTTGCGCTATCCGCACGTGAAACAACGATGTCATTCACACTTTTCATCATATTTTTGTTTATTTTCTCACTTCACAGTTATTTTTCGGACACCCTGTACTTCATTATGTTGCACGTATATAATTTTCTGTTAATGGTTTGTTGGCATCATGTCTTAAGTGTAGTAGCGTTTAGTGGATGCTCCTTCCTTTCATACGAAGGAAATTTAATTGAATTAAAGGTTGTATAGCTTATGATATTATGATAGGAGGCTAGAGCAGCATAAAGGACATTATTGCAATTTGTTCTGTGCACATTATTATTTTACAAGGAAAAAAGAAGCCAGCGTTGGGGAGTTAGCATTTGTTTCAGGACTGTAGGGCCGTCACTGAAGTACTGCAGGGTTCCATTGTGCCACTGCATTCAGTTGCTGAAGCTTGACAATTTGTTTTGTGAAATTTTGGAGGTCATAGAATGTACACCTTGTCGGGATATGTGGGGATGCCATCGGCCCTCTGCCTCGACACACCGAGCCCCGCGGTTGGCGCATGCCTGCGCATCAACCGCGGTCCGGTACAAGCTCGAGGAAACAATAGACGACAACCACGTGTACACTCGGAAAGCATTTATTACGACTGCAACTAACACTTCGAGCAGGCCAGCTAGCTATATAGTTGACATCGCTGAGGGTTCCCTCGAAGAGAATAATACTCTAGGTAAAGAAGGGCTTCCGACTTACCAACTGGGGGAATACGGGGGGGGCCGCGGCGTTTGCCGCGGCAAGAACGCGGTTGACTAACCACGTGCGGGAATACGGGAGCGACGGCGGAGACTTCCGCCGTTGCCGCTTGCTGGCGACCAAAGAGACCTGGGCGATATCAGCGGGATCTCACGTGACCCACCCGGTGGCGCTGATAGCGCTTGCGATTCCCGCGCGCCGCCCGCGGAAGGAAAGTTTCCCCTCTCCCAACTCTCCCTGGTACGCATGTGCTTGACGCGACGTTCGCTTCCCGTGCGGCGGTTATGGGACCCGAGGATTCCCACAACCTTTCTGCATCACTTTCACTGGCGGCTGGTGCACTGATGCATCTCATTAAAATGAACTGGTTCACATTGTGTCAATTGTGACAAGGTGACAATTGTGTCAGTTCGCCTTCTCTTCTACTATCGGAGAAAGAAATAAACTTCTTGAAAGAAAGATTGGCATTGTGATTAGCGAGTGTTTGATGTGCGCATGTATATTGAGTATGTATAAAAGGCTGGTTTTCTTGTAATAAACATTTAGTTGGCAGTCAGCGCTTGTCCTGTGGTCTTCGTTCCTTTCTCGTCCTTGTTCATTACGCGCTGTTACTTCATACCTTCGCTCAACTATGAACCAACTAGCCCTCATCAAGTTGTTACTGGTTCACATACTGCTGCTGCTTGAACCAATCAATGTTTGCTCTCGGGCAAGGAGCTGAAACACAAAGTGATGGTCGCAAAGCAAAGCTGATGACATCATGCAGAAAAATGAGAGAAGTAATATGGGATGCCAGCAACAAAGTGGGTGTAGCCAAAGCTTGTTGCTGTGAATAATTTATTTCTGAATTAATTTTATTAGAATGAGAAAGATTACTACAGTTAGGCAAAAGAAGTCAACAAACAATACCCCTGTCATACGGGCAAATTTAGTGTCACTTTGAGCTAGGCTGTCAGATGGAGATGTTAGTGACACTCCATGACACTGCATGGAATGCACTCTCAGGTGAATGCATTTGTTGAACTCACTTAGTTTTGTCAAAGTGTGTATCTTCGATAGCAGTGCTTCGCAAATACACCATGCAGAGTGAGCACAAATTTTGAATTTTTGTTAATTGAAAAGCACTTATGGAAACCACCACCTGCAAAAGCTGTCTCGTTATTCAGGCACTGACACTTGATCGGCACTTTTGAACAGCAGCTCAGGGGTTGGGTGCAATACCGTTTTGTCTTTGCTCGTGATGATTGATCGTGTTAATGTTACTTTGCAAATATTGCTTAAAGTAGCAAATATATAATGTGCCAGCTTATTTACTGATCCACATTGCTATCAATTCCAAATTACACTTTACTATCTAGCAGTGTGCCACGAAGTGACACTGGCTGCAGCGAAATGCACTCGCTCAAAGTGGCAATACATTTGCCCGTCCAAGTGGGGTATAAATCATGTGATGAAGTGGAGTGCAAGCTGTTCACTAAATTAATTTCTGCACGAAGAACTTTGTTACTCTCTAGTGGTACAGGCAAGTGTGCATCACCTCACTGTATCCTACTCAGTAATAATAGTCTTTATTGATAACCTTTATTTGCATCATCTTGTATTGTTCATGTCATTAGAAGCCAGTAGTAGAGCTGACATCCACCATGCATTGAGAAGCATCAATGAACAGCATGTCTCCGTGCAATACCTAATTGTGGAGACCTAATGCAAGAACCTTTATCACTAAACTGTGCTACTAGTAAGATACGCAGTGCATGAAACCCCTCGGGAGCGTCTACAGGTGCTTGGTGTGTTGAGATACCACGGACCCAAGCACGTGGGACTCGGCTGTGTCCAAGGAAAGAGGGATCCTTGAGCCGACACCGAGTGTTTTCAACTTTTGGAGCCTCTCGGCAGACCTTTTTGGCCTCTGCTTTACTTAGACGGCAGCCCCGAAGTGGCCCAGCCCTTCGGCAGTAATCTTTTCCTGTCCTCTTCTTGAATTTTTCACTTGTTCTTATCTGTCTTGTCCTCTATTCCTTTCTCTTGCATGTACACAAAAAAGGCACAGAATCAATTGGAAAGAATTTTCTTAATTCACCAAGATAAAAGAAAATGTGCTGTAGCTATGGGATAAGATATTAAGATGAATCTAACTTGACTGTGTAAAACACTTAACAGTGCAAAGGTAGACACATTGAGCGTCTTCTTTTCATCCAAAATCCACAAGGTTCCACTGCAGACTATAGTTACTGAGTCCTGGCAAGGGGCCTTTTCTAGGTTTCTTTTGAAGCAGCTGCGTGCGTTGCATATAGAAGACCCATTCCTGGTGCAAAACTCTAATGCTGTTATTCACTTTCTTGTGGCAAATGAAAGTCTGCCTCCTCATTCGATGTAAGTGACTTGTTTTATGCTATTCCAAAACCTGTCACAGATGTCAGAAGTTTAATAGAAGAATCTGGCCCCATGTCCTTTATTGACTCCACGCTTTGATCTATTGACAATTTTCTTGAAATGTCCAGCTTTTATCTTTCTTTGACTTTTATCGCTTTTAATGATGCCATTGTTATCAAAAAGAATTGTGTGTGTATTGGTTCGTCTGTTGCACCGTTTTTATGTGACCTGTTTTTAGCCGAATGTAATAAGCGTATAGATTCACAGATTGACAAATCCAGAGTAGTGAGAATTTTTAGATGCGTTGACTATCTTGTTATCTTTAAGTCGGGTACTCCTGATGAGGGTCAGACACTTCTGAATAGGGTTCTTGAGGTGTTCAAGCGCTGTGCACCAGCGCTCGAATTCACACACGAGATACCTGTCGACGATCGCCTGCAGTTAATCTTTTTCTCGGTGAACACGTGCGCTGGATGTACAACCTCACTCAGAAAAGGGGATTTTAAATTACAATTCGGCACAAGGTGGTCAACTGTAGCATAGCAGCTTCTCTCAGTTGGTCGTGCGAGCACCGGCTGGCAACGAGCTTGCAAGAGCAAGTACAAAGGCGTTCCCAAGCAGATCATTGCCTCCGTGCTAGAGAGCTTCGTAAAAGAGATCAAGTTCAGGAAATCAAAAGAAAAAGGTCTCGGGGCTTGGACAGGTAAACAGCCAGTAGTTGCTGTATCTGCATGACCTGTCCCACCTCCTCGAAAGGACAGCCGCTAAATGAGTGCCGGAGGAACTCGTATGTGCCGGGTCGTGAATGACAAGAAGTGCAAAGGGCAGCTCAAAAAATCATGCCACCCCTTTACTATAGGGGTTGTTTGTAGCATCCCCCTGTCATGTGGAAAATGCTACGTCGGCATGACTGGGCGCTGCGTAAACGACAGACTGAGAATATCGTATGCAGGCATTAGCGGGAGCCACCCACTTAGCAGACCACTGTAAGCTATGCGAGGGCACACCCTTGTTTCACAGAATGTGTGTTATGGGAAAGTACAAAGACGAAAAAATGCAGATTGATTCTTGAAGCCTACAACATCAAAATACAGTCCGATAAATGTATTATCGCTGCCTTTATCTAATTGACAATGAAAGAGTGCGACTATCTGCATCTAAACTTTTGTGATAGAGATCTATGATGAGTGGTTTGACGCATGGGGCAGAACTATAGTTCTTTTGTCTGCTACCGCGTGTCATGTGGATTCTGGGATTAAAATCAGTTGAAGACCAGCGTCCTCCCTGTTCCGTTCTTTTTTACTCTATGATTTTTTCTGTTTCTTCCAAAGCGCTGGAAATGCATCAGTTATCAGAAATCCAACTAGCCCAGCTTTCCGCCAAAGGAAGTTATGCTGCTGTGTTATAGGTTAACAGGGGTGCCACATTCCCCATGACACAGGTATCCATAGTGTCCGAGTGTGATGGCCACCACTTGCATCCCTTCAAGTCAACAGCTGGGGTATCTGTGGAGTTGCTCGAGTTTGGGGACGTGACTGCCAAAGTAAGTTGAAGCATGTGCCACATTACATGCTTTCATCAGCATACTTTGGGATGCAATAGTGCCACAAATGACCACCTTCCAAAGCATACCATCCCGGATAGCAACCGGGGTTGAGTGTTCATTTTTTTTTTTTCTGTTTCGTGGATAAATTGACAGAAATTCTTGGACACACAACTGCCAAATTCCCATCAGTGTTCTTTTGTTCCCCAGTGTCGCGATTGATAGTTATGTGTTGATGAATTTCTCTACATTTTAGGGGTGTGTGAATACTCGAATATCACTGAATCGAATGGCTGAACATTTTAATAATTCAATTCGCGAATCGAATATCTACTATTCGATTTTTCTAATATTCTATATATGCAATGTGGAGACCCGGGCAGTGCCACATGTTGCCACGGAACCCCTCGTACTCGATTCTGCGCAAACGAGCATCTGATTTCGTTCTATTGGCTGCATGGCATCGCCGAGCGCAGCTGCGAGCGGCCGTGCGGGCTCTATCTTAAAAGCGATATCTGCGATGGGTCTAGCTGCACCGAGAGAGTTGAAGCGACAGGCAGCACGAAGGTCACTGCCGCTCTTCCTTGCGTTGTGATAGCAATAACCCGATTGTATCAGTGCACACCCTACCATTGTAATTGCCGTAATCTCATCGTGCATTGCTACTTGTTGCATTGTTACTACTGATCTTCATGTATTGATTATTTCAGCGTTTTGCATTGTAAATGATTTGATTGTACTTCTTTTGAATTTATATGTATGCCCTCCCTACTATGATCTCTTGTGAGATCGGCAGTATTGCTAAATAAAGATTTAAAGAAATAAGGTGTCTGCGCTCATCGAGCGAGATGTTTGTGGGCGCGTGACACCGTTCTTTTTAATTTAGTTAATAATCGAATGTTTACGAGTTTATATGGCCGATAAAATTAATATCCTTACTTCATATAGCTGTCTATACGCCATTGCAATCGATGCTTTGCCTTTCGTGCGAAACTGCAACTTTTTGTAGCTTCAAGCAACCTGTCATAAGGCTAGAATAGTTAATTGTTGGGCTAGTTGGTTTTCCATAACAGAAACAAGTAACTCAGCGCGATATAAAAGACAGACACACAGGCGCTTGTCTTTGTTTCTTCCTTTCTTGTGTCTGTCTTTTATATGTCTTTTAGTTACTTGTTTCTGTTATAAGGCTAGCTTTGAATTTGCACTGCATGAGTGTCATGATCCGGTTATGGTGGTGCGCTTGGCTAGATGGGTCCATGCCATCTGCCGGGCGTAGTTAGTTCTTCTCCACTTCGTGATGGCGCTGCGGTCAGAGGCCTGCCCCCTCCACAATGTACAAAATATGTTAATAGGCATGGCGTGTGCCACCGCCCGATTTAAAGGTTTCAGCCTCATCCATCCATCCATGTCACAAGCTATGCACTTTGTGTGCTGCTGCAGCCATATTACAGTGGAAATGCGGCATATTTATCACCGTATTTAAACTGGAAACCATCTTCACAGTGACACCATAGACAGAGATTTCTGAATGCAGCGGAGCTCTGTCACTTGTGAAGGTAACTTACTTGCCTTGTCCGTCAGCTGTTTGTTTCTTGGTTTGAGAGGCAGAAATATAGAGCTCTTAACGCTGTTTTCTTTGGTAACCACGTTAAAATTGAGTCTACAAAGAAGAGCACAATATCTGCACGGATGAAATAGCCGTTCATCAGTTCTTCTATAGGGAGAGCTAGAGTCGAAATTTGTCTTATCAGTCAGTGTGTAGGAGCTGTATGCTAATGTAATTTGCACAGGGAGTAATCTTATAGTACTATAAAATGCGTAATGAAAATGATTTGGTCTGAACAAATGTAAAGTTCAATCGAATAAATTTTGATAATCGCAACTAAACTCCCTTGTTTTATTTCTTTGCCCATATGGATGCTACTATATAAATGCGATACTATATGGTAATTTGTGTCGAGCTGTACAAGCTTGCAATATAAATTGGCAACCTTTTCTGTCCATAGAAATAAACTTGTTTTAAAAACAATTTCTTACCTTGTTCGATGATCTATGATTAACTGTATGATTTATCATGAGAGTAGCAGCTTGTAGCTTGCAAAATAATAGTGTGGACTCTTGATGGTTGTATACGTATAGGTGAATGTAATAGGGTAATTCTTAGGGTTGCACGCCTAAACCAGCAACGCCAAGCTTTTACAGCAAACTATAGCCTCAAATGAAACACGGCAGCGCTCACAAATACATGTACTATATCTTCTGGTCTTTAAGTCGCACCTTTGTATAAGACGCACCTGTTCATTCGGTAAGCGATTAAAACAAATTACAGTGACATTTCACTCCGTGAACGGGGGTCACGCGCAAGCGTATGGGTTTCCACTCCTGGTGCATTTCTGCCGTCGTGGATAAAGTCCAAGGGCGTTAACATCGTCCTCGTGCACCATATGCTGTATGTGAGAGCGTCCGACAGTGAGCGGAATCGCGCGCAGGGGCCATCTTGTGCTCTGGTAGCAACTGCATAGTTTGCGCAGTGGCCGTATCTTGACAGCAAATGTGACGAATTCGCGGTCGGCCTGCCGCCGCTTGCTTTGCTGCTCCGTCCTGCTCCGTCGTTGCGTTGCTGCTCCGTCCACGGCGCTCGGGAACTCGATCACGCAAACAACGTACCTGCCACCTCGATAGCGCGCACAGAATCCGTAGCAATTAAGTCAACCAGTGAGCTTCACGTGGCCATAACATCGGATCCGATTTTGACGGCAGTTTTTCCGAAAAAAAAAAAAAAAACGTGCATAAGTCGGCACCGTTCTATAAGACGCACCGCCGAAAAATTAAGAAAAAAAATGTGTCTTATACACCGGTAAGTACGGTAGCGTTTTTCTTTTCTGGTGTTTGAAATATTTTCCCAGCACGGTGATGTGCAAACTCACGTTTCTTGGAAAGTTCTGGGTCTTGTAGCATCAAATTCAGGGATATTTTAGCCCGTGGCTTGCGTTTTGCTCAGGAGCCAAGTTCTTGCTCATCACAAGGAAGTTCAGGCGAGCAGTGGATTAGCTTGATGATGCTGTTCGTAAGTTCAAGTCTGTGCTGCTCACAAGCGACCAATCCAGAAGGCTTGAGCTGGAAAAAGAAAGAAAAATCTGCCAGCTGCAGTGCACGCAGCAGTCTTTTTGTGAACTGCGGCCGCTGTACTTGAAGCTGAATTTTATTCTGCTATGCAGCTGTTGATATTCGTCATCGTACTTGCCAAAACGTCTTCAAGCTTCTCATATGGAACCATTTTGTTGGCCGTCTTTCAACAGGTCCACTCCTCCACTTGTGTACAAGTACTCATCCTCGACTTGTTCAACACTCATTTTCATACACTTATCCTGTTTGCTGGAAGGAAGAAAGGAAAACATTTATTAGGTCCTGCAAGTTGTGAGTTGCCTCACAAAGTGGCCTGCTCCCACGTTGGGACTGGCAGGCAGAGCCTTTTGGCTGCGTCGTGGGCTTGCTGGACGGCTCATAGTTGCTTGGTCAGGTCCGGGCTGCGAATCGCTGCCTTTAGCCTGTCCCGATCCTTGGCTAAATTTTCATTGGTTCGGTTGCACGACCAGAGCATGTGTTCTAAGTCAAGTGGTGCATTGCAGTCTGCACACTGTGTGTTAGGATATTTGTCTGCCATGTAGAAATGTAGTCTTCTTGATGTGGGATGCTAAATTCTCTTCGGCTGAGATAGAAGTGCGCGTATGCAAATTGGGCTCACTGTCTCTTCAGGATTATTTTAGCGACTGGCATCCTATCGAAGTTTTGCTTATTCTTTATTACGGGTATTTTCTTTAGCTGGAGTGCCGGGTAGCATTAAGGGAACAGTGTCATTAATTAGCCGTAGATGCCCCTGCGAAATCTGCGCAATATGCTCCATGAAATGCTCCTCAAAGGGGCGCTTGCGCATGGCTAATGTGGTTGAAATATTTTCCCAGCACGGTGATGTGCAAACTCACGTTTCTTGGAAAGTTCTGGGTTTTGTGGCATCAAATTCAGGGATATTTTAGCCCGTGGCTTGCATTTTGTAGCCGAACCTACGATTCGATGCAGAGTAAGGGGTGCCCCTACGGCTCGTTTTCTTCTGTGCAGGAACACACTCACTCTGTCTGCGTGTCATCGTGCAAACTTGGCGTGACCCTCCAGATTTTTTATCTTTGACAGGTGGCGAATCACGCCAAACCTGACAATGAAACAGAGCAGATGGCCCTTGATCTTTACCAACAGTGCCGGCTATGCGCAGAGCGGTGATCGAGTCACGTGATGTGCAGTCGTTTCATCTGTCGTGCATATTGGGATTAAAGTAACTCACCTGCCGTGAAGTTGGGATAGCCCTTCTGTCATTGGGAGAAAAAAAAACTGGTAAGGAACACTTTCTATGCAATAAATAAAGGATTGCCACAAAACAGTGGTCCACTAGTAAACTGGGAGTCTCATTGGTATTCAGTTCAACAGAATGTCACTAAAGGCAAAAAAAGCACTCGGTTCGAGTCGACATAAATTTATTGATAAGAAAAGTTTTCCAGCTGTAATCAGCGCTGGCATACCAATTTGGTGTTCCCTTTAATAAGAGCAGACCGTGCTCCATGTCTTGATTTCTGTCACCGATATAGCTTGCCATGCATTCTCGTTATGCAATGATACGGGACTCCCAAGCATGTGCAGCACCGTAATTTCTTGCCCAAAATTTGTAAGCATTAGGTAAGTTTTGTTAAACATTTTCTGATATCTGATTCGATATTTGGCTTTTTTTTTCTTGATTTGATTGGAAATCTACTATTCGGTATTTGCACACCCCCAGTAGATTTGTCTGTGAAACTGAAAATACTGTGGCCGCTTATTACACACGTCTTCTTCATCCGTATATTATCATCAACATTCTACGTTTCTCGATCCTCATCTTCAGTTATGTGTGATCATCATCATTGGGTGTGTGCCTTTGCTGGTTCGCTCCCGAGTACTCGGGCCGAATAAACGTCGTGCCAACAGAGACGTCTTAAGTGGTGGAGGTAGCTCCTTCGATCCTCTGTCCTCTGCCCACTGAGTCTACCCCCCTGGAGCTACGCTCAGGCCGCCGCTTGCGCCCACTGTCCGCTAGCATGTCTCAGGAGGCATGCTATACTTTTAGTTGAAAGAGAGCACTTGTGTCTGTCACCTGTCATATTGCCCTTTGTCAATTTTTGCACTGCAGTTGCTTAGTTGTATTGCATTTATTGTGTGCTGTTCAGAGAAATTTATGACGGCTCTTTTATTTTACTCCAGGTGCCAGAAAGTTTAACACGAGACAGGTGCTATTTACTTATTTTTCATCTGCACTCATCATCACATACAGGCTGTAGTGTGCTGGATGTGGAGATCACCATCATGTTACGGGAATAAATTGTTTCTTGTGTTTGAGTAGCTGCATGGCCAAGTGGCTCGCACGTTCTTTGCAGGTGATGTTCAAGCAGGCATATGCAGACAACGGTCTGTCCACATTCCTCTTCCGCAGCATCGCCTGGTTTGTCTCCTTCATGGGATTCTCTCTGCTCTCACCAGTACTCCACGTTCCCTGTAAGCACAGCGCTGCGTGCGTCTTCACGAAGCGGGCACAAACTCCTTCATGGCCAATCCAGCCTCTTTCTCAAGGTTCGAGCCTTGTCTCAAAGGTCATGGGTGCACACACACCACAGGTACCTGAATCAATTAACTATATGTATATTTCTCTGAAGCCCTAATATCATGGGCTTCTTCTATAGTCATGGGTGACTTCAATGCAAAAGTGGGCAAAAAGCAGGCTGGTGAGCAAGCAATTGGCAACTATGGCATTGATTCTAGGAACACAAGAGGAGAGATGTTGGTAGAATTCGCGGAAAAGAATAGGCTCCAAATAATGAATAACTTCTTCAGGAAGTGCAGCAACACGAAGTGGGCCTGGAAAAGTCCTAATGGAGAAACAACGAATGAAATAGATTTCATACTCTCTGCCGATCCCAGCATAGTGCAGCATGTAGAAGTACTAGGTAGGGTAAAGTGCAGTGACCATAGGTTAGTGAGGTCTAGGATTTCTCTCAATTTGAAGAGAGAAAGAGTGAAATTAGTCAAGAGGAAATAGGCCAACCTAGACGCAGTAAGGGTGAAAGCGGACTAATTCAGGCTGGTGCTCGCAAACAAATATGCAGCTTTAGAACAGGAAGATGAAGACAACACAGAGGTAATGAATGAAACCGTAACTAGGCTGATTTCAGAAGCAGCAATGGAAGTGGGAGGTAAGGCACCAAGACAACCAGTAGGTAAGCTCTTTCAAGTAACAAAGGACCTCATAAAGAAACGACAAAGCATGAAAGTGTCAAACTCAAGAGACCAGATAGAATTCGCTGAACTGTCAAAACTGATCAACAAGAAGGTAAGGGATATTCGAAATTATAAAGTGGAAAATATTGAGGAAGTAGTAAAATATGGACGCAGCATGAAATCAGTGAGAAGAAAACTTGGCATAGGACAAGGCAAGATGTACGCACTGAAAGATAAGCAGGGTAATATCAGCAATTTTGATGACATAGTAAAAGCAGCAGAAGAATTCTATACTGACCTGTACAGTGCCCAGAGCAGCCAAGCTACTTTCATTCGAAGAAGTGATGAACAGGATACAGAGGCTCCTTCTATAACTAGCGATAAACTTTGAATTACATTGCAAGATATGACCCGGGGAAAAGCTGCTGGAAAAGATGGAATAACAGTTGATTTAATCAAAAATGGAGGAGATATCATGCTTGAAAAGCTTGTGGCCCTTTATACGCAATGCCTCACAACTTCAAGTGTACCAGAGAGCTGGAAGAACGCCAACATTATACTAATCCATAAGAAGGGAGACGTTAGAGAATTGAAGAAATATAGACCCATTAGCTTGCTTTCAGTATTGTATATAATATTCACCAAGATAATTTTGAATAGAATCAGGGCAACACTTGACTTCAGCCAACCAAGAGAACAGGCTGGCTTCAGGAAGGGATATTCTACGATGGATCATATCCATGTCATCAATCAGGTAATAGAGAAATCTGCGGAGTACAATCAACCTCTCTATATGGCTTTCATAGATTATGAAAAAGCACTTGGTTCCGTAGAGATACCAGGAGTCATAGAGGCATTGCATAATCAAGGAGTACAGGAGGCATACGTAAATATCTTGACAAATATCTACAAGGATTCCACAGCTACCTTGGTTCTACACAAGAAAAGTAGAAAGTTACCTATTAAGAAAGGTGTCAGGCAAGGAGACACAATCTCCCCAATGCTATCCACTGCATGCTTAGAAGAAGTACTCAAGTTCTTAGACTGGGAAGGCTTAGGACTGAGGATCAACAGCAAATATCTCAGCAACCTTTGGTTTCAGCAACAATGGGGCCGAATTACAACAAATGATTGAGGACCTTAACGAAGAAAGTGTAAGAGTGGAGTTTATGATTAATGTGCAGAAGACAAATACAGTGTTCAGTAGCCTGGCAAGGGAACAAGAATTCAGGATCACCAGTCAGCCTCTAGAGTCTGTAAAGGAGTACGCTTATCTAAGTCAATTACTCACAGGGGACCCTGATCGCAAGAAAGGAATTTACAGAAGAATAAAATTGGGTTGGAGTGCATACGGCAGGCATTGCCAAATCCTGACTGGGAGCTTACCACTGTCGTTGAAAAGAAAAGTGTACAATCATCGCATTCTACCAGTGCTAACATATGGGGCAGAAACTTTGAGGTTTACAAAGAAGCTCGAGAACAAGTTAAGGACTGCACAAAGAGCAATGGAACGAAAGATGTTAGGCCTAACGTTAAGAGACAGGAAGAGAGCAGTGTGGATCAGAGAGCAAACGGGGATAGCCGATATCCTAGTTGACATTAAGAGGAAAAAATGGAGCTGGGCAGGCCATGTAATGCGTAGGATGGATAACAGGTGGACCATTAGAGTTACAGAATGGATACCAAGAGAAGGGAAGTGCAGTCGAGGACAGCAGAAAACTGGGTGGGGTGATGAAGTTAGAAAATTTGCAGGCGCATGGTTGGAATCAGCTAGCGCAAGACGGGTAATTGGAGATCGCAGGGAGAGGCCTTCGTATACATAGCGGATATCCTTAATTTCATAGGGTGGTGCTGGAATAATCGGGGAGAAAGACACATGGGGTGGAAGAGGGCATGAGAACTGCAAATAGTCGCTAGATGTGGCCCCACAAACCAGCCTCCGTGACACAGTGTGAATACTGTGTTGTGTGCGCTGGTTATGGAGTACAGCACTGCCTTGCACTCTGCTCATTCCAAGGGCTGGTTGGACAGCACACCTGGTTGGACAGTGCTCGTGTAATTGACGCTAAAGCTAGCCCTATTCCTAGAATAATGGAACATTGAAAACACACCTGAAAACATAACAAGACTGCTACACTCATGACCTACGTGACACGACTATATCACAACTGCTCAAGGTCTTAAGTGACTCGCCCCTGAAAAGGAGGCCCGATCGAAACTTGGCTGGAGCAGTTTTTGCCCACTTCAAAGAGACACTAAAGTGAAATTCAAGTTTCGGTGCATGTTGTAGATTGTATTGCACACGTCACACCATTTGTACAATGTAGAAGTGGAAGAGAAGCACTTGTGTGAACTGCTGTGTTTTATGAACCATGCACATGACTGGCAGATACGTTCACATTTTTGTGGACTATTCAATGCAATGATAACCCATTCAATTATCATAGAAAGCATACTTAATACCATATTTTGTGCATTTGCGTGTATTAATCAAAAGTAAACAAGTCATGGCACTAGTCCTATGACTCCTATCAAGTAGCATGCTGATTTATTGTACAAAACTTGGCCTGGCCTCCAGATGGTGCACCCAATCACTGACGCCTCAGCTCTGTGTCAGGAAGTGAAACCATGTGGGTGTTGAGGGACACGCACTGGAGCATGCAATTTGTGCAATGTGCTAGAATGAAATGGTTTGTGAGCTGCGTTGTCTTTAGTGTGTGCGCCCTAGGCAGGAAAGACTTTGCTCAAAAGAAGAGCCAAGCACTTTTTGTGTAGGCATCTGCTTGTTCACCTCCATTACGGGCGGCGATGGCTGGGGAACCCAGTGTAATGAAATCGAGCCAAGCTGAAGCTATCATAAAGGTCCTCAGCACCTTGCTCACAATTCAGCTATGTTGATATGTCCTTGAAAGCATGGGAACAGAAGGGGTTCTTTCTACCAACGTGCTTCAAGAAATGTGTTTGTACTATATGCATGCATAATGTGCAAAACATGGTGCAGGGAGCCTGGAATCGGATATCGGAAGTAAATAATTGAATTTAGTTGAAATAATTGAATCTTTAGTTAGGTTTCATTGAGCCAAACAAGTTTTTGTTTAAGAATGGCATTTTGGTGTCATTATGTGGTAAGAGCACACGTGGAACGCACTGTTAATATGTGTGGTGCTCCTATCCCACTCCTATTACATTTTGAAATTTAGCTGAAGCATGGGCTTACAGTTCTGGACTCACCTACAGTAGTAATCAACATTGTTATTGTGGCTTAATTGGTTGCCCCTTATGTGTGTCAAGTGCCTCTTTGTACATGTCAGACTTGCTTCCTGATAGAGACTACTGCCTCTGGTGTAACATTGGCTCCAGGCTCCCTTGTTTGCCAACTGCTAATTAGTTTCTGTGGACAGCACATAGATGTATACAGAATGTGATCACACTGCTTGCCTGTAACTGGTTGGTTTTTCTTTTTGACCTTATGATGTAGCATTGCTTTTTTTGTCACGTACACTACCATTAGAACGGAGAACAGTGGCAGCAGGCCCAACTTACAATGCTATATATTCAAATGAAGCTTGTATTGACTCAGAGGTTTTGGTGGCATTGTAGTCACCCAAAAACTCACGTGTGGCACATACCCTCATTGGATATG
This sequence comes from Dermacentor silvarum, assembly GCF_013339745.2. NCBI lineage: Eukaryota > Metazoa > Arthropoda > Arachnida > Ixodida > Ixodidae > Dermacentor > Dermacentor silvarum. The sequence goes on along the minus strand of NC_051161.1, from coordinate 174,868,059 downwards.
TGTGTATGAGGCAGGGACAAGAAAGAAGGAAGGAAGGAAATAAATAAAGAAAGAAAGAGCAAGTGCGGCGAAAGCTGCGCCGGTGCCGGATCGCGTGACGCGCGCGACCAATCAGGGTCGTTTGGTGTGTTGCGGAGAGGGAAAGGGAAGGAAAGGGGGTTGGCGCGCACTCCGCCGGGCTTCCCTCGCCTCAGATCAGTTTCGGCGTCCGCATGGGAAGGCCATGCGTGGTGCGTTTGCCGAGGAGCAGGCTGTGTTTGAGCAACGGCGCCGCGAACGCGCTCGGGAAAAGGCTCGTCGTCAACGTGCCGATTCTAGTGTGAGGGCTTCCGAAGCCCTCACACTAGAAGTGTGGCGAAGTGTCAGCGAAGAGCCGCATACCCTGAGTTGCAGGAGCGCGATGTTGAGGTCGAACGTCAGCGTCGTCTTGCCCTCCAGAGACCCGACTGCGATAGTGCAAGCCTCAGCAACGCTAGCGCCAACTTCCCTGTTGCGACGGCCAGGTTTCAATGGGAGTTTCTCAACCGGAACTTCGGAGCCAGCTGCAGTGCATGTGACCGGTTGTGGCTCGAGCACAACGTGGTACTCGTCAGTGCAATTTGTACTGAGGAACACCGAAGAAACACACGACAAGCTTCGCTAACCCCCATTTCCTCCACAGGGGAGGGGCTACAGATTTTTTTACTAGAAATTCCCGTATAGGGTGCTTTGCAGTGCACTCTACTAAAGGCCATGGCATGAAAGATTAAATGCCTTGCAAAGTTGTAACGTGGGTAGGTGCAGCTAGTTGATGCACACTCGGGAACAAACAGTGCTAAACTCAAGACAAAGAACAGCATGTGGCACTGCCTACTGCTTGAAATTTATTTATTGAAGTACCCTAAAAGCCCGAAATGTATTACGAAGGGAGTACAACCATGAATAAAACAGGATAGCGCAACTTTACAGTGGAATCTCGTTTATACGATTCTGCATAATACGTTTTTCTGGATAATAAATGCATTTTTTTTTCTTATATACAATTTTTTATATATGATTATTTTTGGATGATACATTTTATTTTCTGGTTCCCGTGAAGATTGTATCAACAAGATTCCACTGTATACAACTAAGCATACAAACAAACTAATTTAATACAGTAAAGATTGAGTGTGCAATTATTAATTGCACATTTATTGATCATATGCAACATATTCTTTTACTGCAGTGATGTGCTTCCAAAGAAATTGCTGCAACCTCAAAAATGCTTCTCAGTGGCCCTTTTCCACACACTGCATGTTTGCGGTGACTTGAAAGGCAAACTTCTAAATCCCATCAGTTTTGCAGCAAACTCTTTGCTTCTGCATCATCATGTACAAAGAGGCACCACACCAGTTCAATGCTAGAAGGTGATACTCATGTACATTTGTTTAATTGTCCCACCCCAAGGTACACCACGATGGGTGATCTATAAACTGGTCATTCAAGTGCTTTGCTCATTCTCAACAACAGCTGAAAGCCACGGGCAGGAATTCTGAGCTGGTGCGTCACTGTGCGACCTTACTGCAGCTGATGCCCTACCTTGGCTGCGACTGCTGGTTCCAGCCGAAAGCTCACCAATGGAGTTCAGCGTCTATGCTTGGCTCATCGTCGTACTCTTTGGCTGGGCGCTGGCAAGACCGTTGCATGCAGTATCAGCACTGCTTGCCTGTATCATTCCCTTTGTCACTACACGCAGGCTGCACCATGAAGCTTAGTCGCTGTGCAGTGAACTGTGCTAGGAGACATCAAGTCTTTATCAGTGAGAGTTAGTCCTTACATTTTACAAGTTTGATACAACATCATTGCTTGTACATGAGATTTCAGCAGAATCATTTTTTGTTAACTGTGATAACTGTGTTAACTTTTGGCAACTATTTTGCTCGAAGGTATGGATCTGTGAAAATACTTTTTTTGGGCTAGTTGGTTTGTCGTAACTTGCAAACAGTTCCGGAGAACAAGAACAGAAGAGACAGCCTTGTGGGCATCTGTCTATTGTGTAATTCATGCTCTCTGGTGCTCTTAGCACGTTATACATATCTGAAAATTCTAACAGTTTACAATTCTTTAGCGACAAAGACCCTTAAGTTGACCGCACATGTGAGGGGGCAAAAAGTTTCTTTTTCTTTTCAACATTTTATATTTCTTAAGAACTTTTCAGAACTTAATCACCTCTCTCTAGCATGCAATACACCACTGCTTCTCCCACTCATCAGAACAGTCCAGGAACTTTCATCAAGTTATAGCTCGATGCCTCCTGAAGAATCAGCATTATAGGTATGACCTGAAGACCAAGCAGCACAATCAGGGTGTTAAATTGCAACTGGAAACTGAACCGCAGCGTAAACATTTTTTTCCAAGCCAACCTTAACCTGAACTGACCATTTAGCATTTAACCTGAACTGTTGCCATTTTAGAGTTGAACCTGAACCAGAGCAAAACAATTGAACCCATTCAGAATCGTTCAGTAGCAACCATTCTGAAACAGTTTGGTGGGCAGTTTGTAACATTTCGTGGGAAACTGTATTTTCCCAGGGTGACTTGTGATTCTATTGAATTCTATTGGCCATTGCGAAAATATTGAAAGGCTTGTGCTGAAGCGTACTACTTTTTGAGGGAGAAATCAAGAACAAAATTCTAAAAACGACCCACAAACTTCACTTCTGAGCATGAGATGTTGAATTTATTTATTGTACACTCAAGGCTTTACAGCATTGTAGAGGGGCTTTTCAATAGAGTGCCACATATGCATGCTAAATAGCATCGAGGTGTGGTTTTCAAATGTTATTTAGTATGTCAAACCAAAAGTGCACATGGTGCGAGAGAGCAAATAGAAAATGGCTTTGCATTTTGAAGGGCACCCATGTTATGATTGATAGTCAAGCAACATGTCACTGCGCTGGACAAGAAAAGAATTTGTCAATTCATTTTTAAGCTCATAGCTCTTTCTCAGAAAGTGGTTTTTTCTTGGAAAGGGCTGTGTCTGTCGTCTACATTATACTCATTTGCAAATTATTCAATTCCCTTCAACATGCAACAAACAGCCCAGTTCAACACACTCCTGTGTTTCAAGACATTGTGACTGTTTTACCCAAAGGAAACAGAATTTGTATTTGGTACACATTCCGCATCCGCCATTGCTATACTGACAAAGTTTCTGACATACGATCAAGTTAAAAAATGCACTTGTTCTCAAATGTTGCTACTTGGCCAACTGATGCAGAGTGCAATGGTTGCAAACAATGGCACTAATGCCCTCTCCTCACCTAGCAGCAAAGCCAAGAAAATCTAAATATGAAATTGCAGGCCATGTTGGAGGAATGCTTGCTCTCTTGTTCAGTTGTCCTCCCTGAGTCAACTACATTATAAGTGCTTGTGACACAATTCGTTGACTCATGAATGTTTTTTGGACCCAGCACTGAGTGCGGCCCGCAGATGATCTGGTTTTGATCCTCGTGGCTTTCGATATTTCATCTATTCATTCATGTGCAAAAAACCTTCATCTTGGTGACTGCTTGAGCATGTTTAAGCATTCTGCAGGCTCCAATGAGGAGCTGAGGCCCGCGAGATGCACTGGTGCAATTTTCAATGCGCATGTTGCATTTATTGCTTTGTACATCCTCATTTGCATAACATTTTTTTTTTCTGTAAGTGATTTTGTTAAAGAATGATCATTCGTTGTGTGTGCTATCTCAAGGATGTACAATGCACTTTTGAGTGTTTGATATATACATATTATTTTAATGCAAATCTTCATTTCTTTCAAGCAAAGTCTAAGGCTATGTCTAGTCAGCACTGTCCTCTGAGATGCTGAGGATGGGACCAACATTTTCTTTATTTACAATTTAGAAAATATGAGTTGCAGTACCATTGCAAAAGGCCCCTACTTTTTGGCATGCAGCAGGGTTATGGTAGTCAGCACGAGTTCAGTGCCAAAGTAGCATTTAACATGATTTCTTTCCACTTTGTTATGGCGCAGTGTTGTACAACTTCCTTTGGGAGGGGCAGCACTACGACAAGCTGCAATGCACATTCATGATGACTTTTGTTGCCACAGGCCTTTTGGCATCACTGTTGACCTGTTTCGCCACAACTGTTAGGGTAAGGAAGCAGACAAGAATGCTGGCTTCAGCGGGATTTAATAAGCCTTACTGGTCATTTTATGTGCACATGGAAAACGGTAAATAAATGTGCAGAGTTCCCACGAGGACCACTACCAAGTGCTTCACGAAAAGCTTTTTGATTAAAGAACCCAATGGGATGCTCACTCAGACATTTTTTAATTTCTATGTGGCAAGACAGACTGTTGTTTTCTATGAACGACAGACCATTCAACCACCTATCTTCTTGGGAATAAAACGTCATTATTGGGATTAATGGCACCACATCAGCTCAACCAGCAGTGGTCCTTAGCGACTTGTGCATTGTGTGGACAACCAAGCTTCCATGCAGATCCTTATAACGCTTGCGAGTTTTAAAAATGTCTCAGTTTGTCAAAAGTTGTGCATGTAGAAATTGACTAAGAGAACTTAAGCACTAGCTGTTATAGTAGAACCCCGCTGATAGGTTTTTCACGAAACCGTAAAAAACAAAAACAAACAAAAAAAAAACCCGTAAGAGCCGGGAAACGCAGGTGCCGAGAAACAGGTAAAATTGAGAAATGGGAGTAGTGTTGAACTGCACACAATATTATTTTAATTCTTACGTGTGAAAAAAGTCGTAGTTTCGCCCGACAGCCGAAGTATCGATTGCGATAGCAAATTAGTAGACAGCTATACAAAGCGGCAAAAAACGTGCGCGTCATGCCACGAGCGGCAAGTTGCCGCGCGTCAGCGCCTTGTTGCGAGGCCACCATGGCAAGCGCGTCTCGCCGCGCGGCAGCGCGAAAAGATCGCCCGCGCTCTCCGAATGCGCGAGCAACACCGCGAGCGCTCGTTGTTTCATGCGAGAGACGACGATCGTTGATTGAAAACCCGGCGCGGACCAGCGGCGGTCCGGTTGTGATGGCTCCGTGACGTCACCCTCGTCGCTCTTGATGGGTTCTTCATCTCGTGGCACGCGGCTTTTGCCGCAGAAATGGGTCTCGAACCCATTTCGCGCGGCACTCCGCAAAGCCTCCTATTCCTGCCGCTTTTGCCGCGCGCGGCATGACACGTTGCCGCGCGTCAAGTTTTTGCCACTAGCGTGTCCATACCCTAAGAATAGTAGTTTTATCGTTCGTATAAACTTGTAAACATTCGCTTATTAACTATATTAACAAGCATGGTGTCAGCGCCCACAGGCAAACATGAACACATCACACTCGATGAGCGCGGATACGCGCTGTCAAACGCTGGCGTGAGGAATTTAAGCGCCGCTGCATAAGCGAGCGAAGTGACCTTCGTGCTGTTGTCTATCACTTCAATGCAAACTGAGCGCCGAGAACACACAGCACGCACAAAGCTACAAGCCACCGACGCACCTACACTGCGTAGACCACGCGCCACCGCGCAGTTGATGCCAGAGCACAACGCTGCACTCACTCCTTCGCCGGTGCCTCGAGCGCAACGGATGAAGGCGCTCTTTCGCGCGCGAGACGCAGTCATCGGCTCCCCTGGCACGCTTTCACTCGCACATACGGCGCGCGGCGTCATCGCCCTTGGACTTTACACAAAACATCTATGAACCAAAACCAATTTTAGGGCCACAACGCGTCATAGACACCATCTTTAGATGGCAAATACGGATCTCAAGGGCCATACTTTTGCTGGCGGAAACCGAAAATACGTCATACGTGTCGCCCCCGGCACTTTGGGCCATCTTCAAGCAACCAAGCCAGGCGACATGAAAAGTCAAAATGGCCGGTCGGGCCGGCGCGGGGTGGCAGTTCGCAACGTATGATGCGGGAACGGTCGAAAACGACGTAACAGCCGGGAAAACGCAGCACCCGGGAACGTAACAGCGGGGTTCTACTTTATCACAAATGTTTGCGAGTACTTGCGGCCAGTTGTGATAACTTGTGAGGTAGTCAGCTGTTGATGGAGCTGCTGAACAAGAACGAGTTTCCCAATAACACCAAAGGAAGCTCTGCCTAAAGTGATTTCCACAGGATGTGGTGCCTGCATAATTTTTGGGTGTTGTAATTGTGCATATAAAATGACTGGTCAAGGAAACAGAAACGACCACTCTCTTCTCGTCTGTTGCGCACTTTTCGCCTCTCCCCCCCGGCATGTACACCCGTGAGCAAAAGTGCATAAACCAGAGCCTCACTGAAAAAACAATTTATCCATAGTTCCTATGCAAAACGAAATTGATGAGCGCACTGGTAAGCTTGCAATGCATGCTCCAATTCAAAGTTGCATTCATAGGTGGAAAATAAAAGCGGCTTTATTGTGAAGTCCCTGGGTCGTATATTTTCGCTCAGGGGAGTACAACCACCTCGACCAAGTGTTGGAGGTAAATCTTGATTGCACTTGAAGCAACAAGGAATTTGCTGCCTGTTTCTGAAAACTGCCTTCGACAAAAGGTGTGTTCTGCAAATGGGAGTTTTCTCCCTTGTCTTTTGATAGTGCAGTGTGCTTGAAAACCCATTGCTGCTTACCTTGTGCACAATGGGAGCTTGACGTTGCCAGTGGCATGCTGGGCATCATTTCACAAGCTTTTACACCATATTCTGTCTCGCACACCCATGCAAGCTTACACGACTTTGGCAGGTGCCATTGTTTGTCCAAAGGCACAAGTGTTGTTGAAGTTGGTGTTCCTTATGGTTTTCTGTACATCATTGTAGGCAACTCCTACGAAATATAAAGGGCAGCCACGACACAAGGTCATTACATTCATCTATGTACATTCCTATGTAAACATTGTTGGACTGGGCTGGGGATAGTTTTTCTTTTATTGCTGTTTCTTTAATCTTTGTCACTGTTGGCATTCCATTTGCAATAAAGTACACATTATGCTGCAGAACTTGGTCAGCTGTTCTTCGACTTTTCTACTGCTGTCTGGCATGCCGTGTCAGGGCAGAAAGGAAAGGCGATCTGAGAAACTCATTTGGACAATGCCCTCTGGAGCTCCCTGGGCATCGCCACAATACCCTCTCGAATGCTGTAATTATTCGTGAGCCTTCCACAAAAGCACTGTAGATGCTATAGTGTTTACCTTTGTACTATCTGTGGGGAGGTACATAGAGTGGTAGAGAAGAGGCGGGTAGAACCGACACAGTCGCGAAACGAGTGAATAACAACTCTTCGCACGTGGCCGCTCGCACACATGGGGGGAATGTGGGAGAGGGAAAAGGTGACTTTAGAAACTAAGGAAATGCTACTACTAGACACGGCAGCAGTTGCGACAAAATGGATAAATTTAAATTCACACTACGGTACGGTACATTTCTGCTATTTATGAAAAGTAAACACTGTTCAAGTTTGTCAAACAAACAACTGACGCAGGGCGTGCAGACGCAAAGCTGCATTAAAGCACCGCAGCATCTAGACGATGCTACGGAAGCGGCCGCCCATCAAATCAGCACTTCTGCACCCGCCGCGGTAGCTTTGTAGCTATGGCGTCGCTTGAGGTCGCGGGTTCAATCTTGACCACGGCAGCTGCATTTCACCAGGGGCAAAATGCTTGTGCACTTAGATATAGGTGCATGTTAAATAATCCCAGGTGGTCCAAACTAATCACGAGTCCCCCAATACTGCATGTCTCTTAATCAGATTCTGTATTTGGCATGTAAAGCCCCGTAACTTAAGTATAGTTGAACTCTTCTGATGCTATGCGCTGTGCGAGGCAATGACAGTGCTACCCGAAGGCTACGAACAATGGCGCACAACGCCTCAAGCAAACACATCTGGCTGTGTGTTCTGTGTACTATGCAGACAACACAAGTGATGCATGCATGGTAATGTTTAGCATCAACTTGCCGCTCTTCGTATTGCACTAACACTGAAGAACTTAAACATTCATCAATCAACGTAAACAGCACAGCAAGCTTAGCTTGCATCGATTCTCACAGGATCCCCGTACTGTGGTTTTTTTTTTTTCACTTTTGCTTTTCCTACACTGGTCATAGTGCGAAGGCTCGAAATTTTAAAGTGTCTTTATTTGTGACAGGCACATCATGCACGTGATGACACAACATTGACTCGGGTTACCTAGTTGACACGCCGTCCACATGTTCTCATTGCACTCTGCTCATAAGGACTTTACCTGAAATATGGAACCATACAAATGCTGCCAGATATACCCATCCAGCCTCACTTATCAAACCACATTTGGCTTGTATTTACGTATCCACATTACGATGGTTATGACATAGCTCATGGTTCACACAGAATAACAAAGTGAGTTAGCGTTGGTTCATACAGTTGGTATGTTTAATAAGATTGATGTGACTTTTGCAGCACAGTATGTGATTACATGTCGCATAGAATGAAGGTAGACAATTTTGTGTAAAGCATTCAATTGCCTCACAGAGAATGCACATTGGATCTGCGCAATTTTTTTATTATTCTGTTGTGTGGTTGGAGAAAGTGTCATGAACTAGGAAAGTGCAAAAATGACAGAAATACTACAGCTTTGTACCCAGTTGCAACACTAGCTACCACTTGTGCAAATAAGTCCGGTCACCTTGCTGTGCCCCAGCCAAGTCTTATGGCCACCAGGCATTATCCCACTACATTGAAAGAATCCTATAACAAATAGATGAATGAACTGTCTGCCGAGGATGCCACTTAGGGTCTCGATTCATATAGCACAGATTCCAAACAGATCAATGGTGAAAAAGTGTAGTCATTGAAAAATCTGTAGTGACTGGCTGCTGCTAACTTACTTGTGCCTTGTTTGTTTAGCACAAGGAAGATCAACACACAAAGTATCTCCAACTGCAGAATTCTTGTGAAATGTGCAACTTGGATGATGCATGCACAAGAAGGAACCTGCACTTGGTATCATAGTATACTGTATGCGTTTCGTGAGCATGACTTTTTTGCAAAGTCGTTAAACCAGAAAAGGAAATTTGAGGAAGGACAGGCCAAGCAGGTAAAAATGAGAAAGTGAAATTAAACAGTTAAACCTCGACATAACAAAGTTGGTAAAATCTGCAATTTGCTTCGTTATATCAAAATTTAGTTGTTTTGAAATTCGACCTTTTATGCAAATAAATACATTTGCCTATCAATGTTTTTTTACACGGAAGGGGCTGCAAGATTTTCCAAATTATCGAGTAATCGAAAAAAGCAAGCTTGAATGAGAAAAAAATTCATTTTGTTGAATTTGAGAGTCTGCAATGAAAGATGCGGTTTCATGCTGTGTTGACAATGAAAAGCGCAGGCAGCAGGGTGCGAATGCCTCTCGCTTCAACGAGTCTCCGAAATTCAAGAACCTCTAGTACCAAAGGCACGCGAACACATCGCACGTGATGCCACACACTGTTTGCACACGCCTCTAAAACAAGGGCGCTCGGTCCGTGTTCAGCCGCACTGACAGCCATTCGCAGCCTTGCTATAAAATCAAGCTGCCGCCCCCTTTCTCCTTGCGGGAAGAGGGTGCTCATCGAGCCACCATCCTTCTTGGCTTACCCAAAGCATACAAGCGCGTATGGCACACTTATGGCACTTTATATGGAACATGACGCTGCTCCGCTTTGGCAGTCACTCTTCGTCGTGCGGGGCATGATTTGTGAGGTGCGTTCGCAAGCAGCCACTTGTAATTCAACCATGTGACCATCTGCGGCCATGGAAGTTTTCATTTATTGTCTTAGTATTCCTTCGTAGTAGCAGTTAAATTTTGTTATATTGAAATCATGTATAAACACACTTTGTTAAATTAAGGTTATAAATGTGTTCATGGACAAGAAGTGAAATGCTTCGTTATATTGAGAATTTCATTATACTGAAATTCGTTTATATCGAGGTTTGACTGTAATTGTGATTTTATCAGAAAATTGTAAAATTCATTTGAATGTGCCTTGAAACGCCCTCCAACCCTCTCGAGTCACACCATATGTTATGCAGGCTTACGATTTTTCGCTGTTTATTTAGCACCAAGATTAGTATGTCTATGTAACTGTGAGCCACAAGATATGTTCCATGTGGGAGTCGCACCGCTGCGAGTATCACAGTTGCCTCGAGCGTTTTTGGCCACATTAAACTCAGTTAGAATGAGGGGGCCACTGATAAGAGAGAGGTAGGCTGAAAGAAAACAACTGAATTTGACAATGTTCTCATAAAACAAAAATGTTTTTTTTTTCTGCTACTATAGATACCTTTGCTTGAACTTAGCTTCACGTTTCGCATACAAGTTACCAAATTAATTTTATTTCTGCAGCTTGTTTTTCGAAATTTAAAATTATTCAAGCACTGAGTCTCACTAAAGAAACAAAACCATGAGAACTTACAAGTAAATATAATAATGTGCTAACTTGGGGCCGGTTGGTACATACTTTTGCGCTCATGTCTGTCGTCTCCCTTGTTCTGTTCTTCAGCACTGTTCTTTCACTATAATGCCTATTTCTGCATCTGGCTTGTATACCTCGTTGTGCTTACAAAGCACCAAGAGAATATATGAATAGCAGAATAAACTCAGAAGATGTCCACATCTCCCAGCCAGACTTGCATTTGCATAGTCTTTGGTAAGGTGCCAGGTAAACCGGTGCACACACTCTTCATTTTTAACTGCCGTATAATATTTACTGAAAAATAGATCGAACACAAATATAGGTCAACCCCTGAATTTGCTGAGAAATATAATTCGAATATAGATCAGCCCATATCTCTCTTTAGAAAAATGGGAACCTCTGAACATGACACACCTTTATTTACCGTAAGCTTGGCTACTAAATCTCGCAAGTCGATGCCCCATGTTGCATCCTTGTTGGAGCAACCAGAGAAGTCGTCCCCATCAGATGCTTCGCAGGCGTCCTCGGCACCCCAAACTATGTCGTTCTTGGTGCCGTTGATGGAAAATGCAGCATTTCATAAAGCACTATAGCAGCGCAACTTGCTCACCGAAACTGTCGATCATATATGTTTTCACCCGCCGTGGTTGCTTAGTGGCTATGGTCTTGGGCTGCTAAGCACCGGAAATAGTTTGAAGCGCAAAAAACACAGACACAAAAGAGCACATGAGACAGACGAGCGCAAACTACCAACAAGGTTTACTGACCACCACACGTGTTTATACTATGTCCCGCATTACCGCTGCACATGCGCAGAGTTCCTTCTAAGAAAGGACAGCTCTTTATCGGCACTCCTTCTGTACACCTGTCCGATAAAGAGCTGTCCTTTCTTAGAAGGAACTCTGCGCATGTGCAACAGTAATGCGGGACATAGTATAAACACGTGTGGTGGTCAGTAAACCTTGTTGGTAGTTCGCGCTCGTCTGTGTCTCATGTGCTCTTTTGTGTCTGTGTTTTTTGCGCTTCAAACTATTTCTGGTGTACAACCAACAGGCCCAAATCGCTACAATTCTGCTAAGCACGTGGTCGTGGGATCGAATCCCGGCCAAAACCACAGATGGTTCAAGTTCTTCCAGAGGCGTGCCCACTACGCCGTGCCTCATTATCAGATTGAGGTTTTGGTACGTAAAACCCCATAATTTAATTTTAATATGTTTTCAAACTTACATTCATCTATTTTGAGTACTTAGAAAACACTGTACAGTAAAACCTTGCTAATTCGGACATGTCCTTTGGTCCTGGCAGGCGTATGCATTATTGAATGCAATGAAACTCTCGTTAATTCGGACGTATTTGGTTGCACATCGGTTAATTCGGACAACTCTCTCAGCTCGGCGAGCGCGGCAAGGTAAATATACCTGGTAGCGAAGAAGCTTCCATAGACGCCCATACTTTCAAAACATGGCGGTTCATGGGGCACCATCTGTGTGAGGAGGGAACACTTTCGGCGGAAGAAAAAATAATTTGATGTCATATCCTTAAAAACAGAAGTGACGTCATTTTGTTCTCAAAGGGGCGAAATGTGTTTTCGGAGGCTTGCCATTAGATCTGTATATTCAAATGCCCCGCCATTCTACTTGATGGGCGTTTCGAGCTTTCAGTTGCGGAAAGCGATGCAGGAAAAGTTCAGCCGTATGGGTGTCAAAATCGCATCACTGCACAGAACATACTTTTCTTGGAAGGCTTTCTTTGGAGGCTGACGAACGCTTTGGGCGTAGAGTGCTCGCCCTTTCGTTGGACACCAAGCCCGTAGGGTAGCGATGTCCCACGAAAACAACTAATCTGGCGGTCGCAACTCACTACTTTTGACTGAACAGGTCGAGAAACAATGAAACTACCCGCGTCACGAAATTCAGACAAACGTCGACAAGCAAAGAAACACGACATGTGAGGTAACAGGTGAACTTTACGAGCGCGTCTTTCTGCCCACTTCAAGAGCTGCATTGCATTGCAAGTGATAGCGGCGCGCCCGCCGCTATCGGAGGGCGATCTTACGGTGGGCGCTGAAAGAAGGTATTTATTGATAATGATAAAGTAAAATAGAGTTGTTCTTTTCTCACCATGCGTATATAAAATTTATTGGGAATTTTATTTGCGTTGAATGAATATAACTGTGTCTCGCTTTAATTAAAAAATGCTTTTTTCTTTCCCAATGTTTGTTCCCTCCAAACAAAGTTGTGCTTCAATCGCTGCTCTCGTAACTACAGTGTACTAGAATACCTTGGGTAGTGGAAAGAGCGCGCAGCACGGCACATGGGAGAGCTGTTGCCACTTCTGTTAACCGTCGCGTGTGGCGCTGGCGTCAAAAAACCGTGGTCTGAGCAGACCACTTGGGTACGGTGTAATGGAGGTAAACCGGGAAGTGTACGAGTCTGGCTCCCAGCCTTTTGCACAGGATGGCATTCACTACAGTGGTGCCACGGGCGGGAGCGTAGGTAGTAGGATAGGGCGCCAAGCTACGGCTTTTTTGGGGGGACCCAGAGCCCTAAGACCACCAGTGTAGACGAAGACGGACCCAGAGAGGCTCCAAGATTCAAGAAACGTAGAATCGGTAGAAGAAATAGACGTAAGCACCAGGGGCAAGGTCATTCTGACATAGGTTACATTAACATGCAAGGTGGCAGGAATAGGCTGAAGTGGGAGGAGATAGACGAGCAACTAAGGCAAGAAAAGCTGATGGTATACGGGTTTGTGGAGACACATCTTAGGGACATGGAGCAACCTCCCTGTAATCCTGACTATGCATGGGAATATTGCAATAGAACAGAGGGCAGCAGAAAAGGGGGTGGAATTGGTGCATTCATTCATAAAAGTATGAACTGGCAAAGGGTCAAACAGGAATGCAAGGAGCATTTATGGCTAAAAGGGAAAGTTGCAGGAGAGCAGACACTCCTTGGTTTTGTATACCTGTGGACAGGAGCAAATGCCAAAGAGGAAAACAAAAAAATGCTGGAATGCATATCAAGTGACATTAATGAGCTAGGAGAAGGGTGCGAGATTATTATACTAGGAGATATGAACGCACACATAGAAGACATGGACGGGTACACAGACTCAACAGGCAACATGATGCTGGATATGTGTGAAATGCATGACTTAGTTGTATGCAACAGTACTGAGAAGTGTGAAGGGCACATAACATGGGAGGTAGGGAGCCTGCAGTCGACGATAGATTATGCACTAATGTCACATAGGATGCACGATAGGCTAAATGTAATGAGCATAGATGAATATGGCTCCAGAAGTCTAGGTAGTGATCACAAACGTATTAAGGTGAGTTTTAGAAGGGAAATGAAAGTAGGTAGGAGGCAAGATGAACAACCAGGTGGGATATTTTACTCGGAAAAGCAGCTTGAAATAGCAACCCAGCAAATTGAGGAAGTAATTTCAGAGGATACAAAAACAGAATGGACATATGCAAATTTAACAGGACTATTTGAGCTAGAGCTTACTAAGGTACGAGTCAGGACAAAAGGGAACAGAAGACGTAAACCCAAGAGCTGGTGGGATGAGGAGGTTAAGAAGGCCACAGAGAAACGCCAGGAAGCATCCAGGGAACACAGATATTCAAATCAGAGGGGTGAACCAGAAGCTGATGTAGGCAGAAAATGGAACAACTTCTTAAACTGTAGAAGGGAAGCATCCAAGTTGATCAATGAGAAGATCAGAAGAAAGGGGAGCCAATGGTTGTCAGAAGTAAACAAAAAGGATAGAAAAGCAGCGAAGAAATTTTGGAAACATCTCAACTCCTTGAGTAATAAGACTAGCCTAGAGCAGAGGTTTATAGTTACAGCTCAAGGTGTTCGACTAGAGGGAGATGAGGCAATGGAACATATAAGAACAATGATGACAGAAAAATTTAAAGAACGAAACATAGCATGTGCTCAATCAGGTGAGGATGGACTAGTCAGTGCAGTGGCTCCACTGGCACAAAGCGAGTGGGAAAGGGCAGAGAAGAGGGTTCCTAGTAGCACGTCGACAGGTCCTGATGGCATCCCAATTATGTTGATAAAGACATTGGGCCCAAAATCTAAGAAAGCATTAAGAGAGGCAGTGAGCAAAATGATAATGGACGGTAAAGCCCCTGACGGGTGGAGACTGAGCAGGATGAGCATGATATATAAGGGAAAGGGGGACAAAGCCGACATAAACAACTACCGTCCCATAACAGTGGCGTCAGTGGTTTACAGGGTGGTGATGCAGATTATAAAGGACAGACTGCAGGCATGGGTGGAGAGCGAGGAGGTGCTGGGGGAACTACAAAATGGGTTCCGAAAACAAAGAAGGTTAGAAGATAATCTGTTCTCATTGACACAGTGTATTGAAATAGCAGAAAAGGAACACAGGCCCCTATGGCTTGCCTTTCTGGATATCAAGGGAGCCTATGACAGTGTAATCCAAAAGGATTTGTGGGACATACTGGGCACTCTAGAGGTGGAAGATGGAGTAAGAAATCTTTTAAAAGATATCTATAAAAGTAACAGGGTGCTTATAAAATGGGAAAACAAGGTATCTGGGCCTATAGAGATACAGCAGGGGCTTAGGCAGGGGTGCCCTCTGTCACCTCTGTTGTTCATGCTGTATTTACAAGGATTAGAGAAAAAATTAGAGAGGAGCGGACTTGGCTTCAACCTTTCCTATTTCAAGCAGGGAGAATGGATTAAACAGTCATTACCAGGACTGATGTATGCAGATGACATTGTACTTATGGCTGACAGCAAGGAAGACTTGCAGAGATTAATGGACATCTGTGGTAAAGAGGGAGATAGCTTAGGTTTGAAGTTTAGTAAAGAAAAATCGACAGTCATGACTTTTAATGATAATCAGGGCAGCGAGCATAGGATACAGGAGGTTACGCTGGAGGTGGTGGATAAGTACAAATATCTTGGAGTGTGGATAAACAATGGGGCTGAGTACCTAACGGAACATGAAAAATATGTGACGGCTAAAGGTAGCAGAAATGCAGCTGTGATGAAAAATAGGGCACTGTGGAATTACAATAGGTACGAAGTGGTGAGAGGGATTTGGAAAGAGGTGATGGTCCCTAGTTTGACTTTCGGCAATGCGGTCCTGTGCATGAGATCAGAAGTTCTTGCGAGCAAGGTTGGAAGTTAAGCAGCGAGGGGTAGGTAGACTGGCTCTGGGAGCACACGGAAATACACCAAATCAGGGGGTACAGGGTGACATGGGATGGACGTCATTCGAGGGCAGGGAAGCCAGCAGCAAGATAGAATTTGAGGAGCGATTGAGAGAGATGGCAGAAAAGCGGTGGGCAAGGAGAGTTTTCAGTTATTTGTACATGAGGAATGTTGATACAAAATGGAGGAAGCTGACCAGAAAACTGTCAATCAAATATTTGGACTGCAGGAGGGGTGCAAACCAGGAAACAGCGGTTAAGAAAAAGGTTAAGGAAACAGAGAGGGGTCTGTGGAAAACAGGGATGCAGACGAAATCAGCACTGGGCACATACCGAACTTTCAAGCAAGAAATTGCCAAGGAAAATATCTACGATAATTCTAGGGGAAGCTCTTTGTTGTTTGAAGCCAGGACGGGAGTATTGCGGACTAAGATGTACCGAGTCAAGTACCAAGGTATAGACACGTTGTGCTGTGCGTGTGGAGAAGAAGAGGAAACGGCTGAACACCTCATACTTTTCTGTAAGGGGCTTAACCCTACAGTGCAAGGCAACGGGGCTGATTTTTTCAAAGCATTGGGGTTTAGGGACAGTGAAGGCAAAATAGACTTTAAGCGGGTAGAAATAACCAAACAGAGGTTATCTGATTGGTGGATAAAATTAAGGCAGGGGTGAAATTTCACCCACCACAAAGTACAAATTATGTTAATAGCCATGGCTAGGTGGCGTATGCCACCGCCCGATTTAAAGGGTTCAGCCTCATCCATCCATCCATCCATCCGAGGAGATCGCGGCTGCAGTAGCGGCTGTCAGTGACGTTGCGTACACAGTTTCTGCTTCTTTTACCGCGTTTCCAACAGGTTAGATTTTCTTGCGCTATCGCAAAATTCCGCAAAATGTATTTTAACAGCGTCTTCTGATTTCCACCATCTTTATTTACCGTGGAATAATAATCGGTGTTCTTCAAGGCAATTGGAAGTTTTCTTTACAAAATTGAGATGCCATATACCGCCTCTAAATTTTTACTTACACAGGTCTGGTCTCGCTGTGTCCCCTCTATGTTCTTTTTTCAATGCACCTGAATCCACTGAGCACTTAATTTTTCCTTTCGTGCCGCCGATTTTTAAGAGAGAGAGAAAACTCTTAGAAATTTCATTTCGAACACTTGGGCTATTACTAACCTCGCCAACCATTCTCTCTTTTGGGGCGACTTCACTGGGACACAGCCACAAGGGCCACATGTGACGTGGTTTGTTTGGCTCCGGCTTTTTGCTCACTTTTCGAATGTTTATTGAGCATGTGTCCTTGAACTTCCTACATTTTTGGATCCGTGAGGTCAAGAGGAATACGCCGATACCCGACTTTTATGAGTGGGTGGACTTTTGTGACATTTACTGCCGTTTTTCTATGAACCCCGACGTGACTGTGTGTTGACCCTAATCGCGTTAGGGTTAGGCATCGCTCGCCCGCCTCTTCTTTTCCACGGACTTCGTGATGATGGACTGTGAGGTGGAGGGGGAGATTTTAGCTCCTGAGGACTTTACTAAAGACTCCGGGTGGCAGCTCGTTGCAGCCAGACGTTCTTCGGCGAGAAGGAGAAATGCGGCTGCCAACCAGATTGGCGCCAATGTGGTCGAAGTTCAGCCTAATCAGATTGTGGACGGCCGTTCCAGAGACGTCAAGGCTCTGCTCGGTCTGGACCTCTAGAAGGCTTTCAACAATGTGCTCCACGCCTTTATCGTAAAGACCATTTCATACCTAGGTCTCGGTTCCAGATTCCACAGCTACGTCAGCTCTTTTCTAATGGACAGGAAGGCCAAGCTTCGCATTGGAGACTTCTGCTCCGGAGATGTGCCCCTTGGAGAGGCATCTCTCCGAGGGAGCTGGGTTACCCTCCTGGGCACTCCTCAGGGCGCTGTAATCTCCCCCACACTATTTAACATCTGTATGATTGGTCTTTCCGAGAGGTTGGCATGCGTTGAGGACGTCAAGCACACCATCTATGCTGACAACATTACCATCTGGTGCACTGGGGGATGCGAGGGCAGAGTCGAAGAAGCCATGCAGGAGACGATCGACGTGATCGAGGAGTATCCCCGCCCCACTGGACTTCAGTGCTCCCCCGCCAAGTCGAAGCTTCTTCTTTACAGAAAAGAGAAGGGAGGAAGACCCAAAGATTGGAAGCCAGTCTCCGAAAGCAGCATCAGTCTTCACACTTGTTACGGAGGGGTGATATTGAGGGTCGACGTCATTCGGGTCCTGGGCATGTTTGTCGAATTCAATGGCGGGAACGGAACGGCTCTCCGCAAGATCATCGCAAAGACGGACAACGCTTACCGCCTCGTTCGCAGAATTGCAAACAGGCATGCATGCACAGAGGCATGAAGGAAGCCAATCTCCTCAGCCTGATCAACGCCTTCGTATTATGCCACTTCACGTACACGATTTCTATGCACAACTGGCTCAGAGCGAAGCGAGACAAGCTCAATGCTCTCATCCGCAAAGTAGTCAAAAGGGCTCTCAGGCTACCCATTAGGACCCATACCGAAGATCTCCTCAAGCTGGGGTACACAACACTGCCGAGGAGATTGCCGAAGCCCAAGAACGCGCGCAACCCGCTCGCCTGACCACCACAGCGGCACAGGTAAACGCATCGTTGAAGAGCTGGGTTACCCTCCTGTGGTATCTTCCAGGGTCAGTACCATGATCCCTAGGTGCATTTGAGACAAGTTCGAAGTGGCCCCCGTGCCTCGAAACGTCCATCCCGTCCACAACGAGGGCAGACGCAAGGCGAGAGCAGTAGCAAATCTCAAACAGATCAATCAACAAGGCATCAGAGCACGCTTCGTCGACGCCGCGGAGTACAGCGATGGCAAGACCTTTGCCATCGTCGTGGTCGACTCCTAAGACCCCGAAGTCGCCGAGCAAGCCGCCATCGCCCTTGCCCTGCTAGACGGTCGTGGGTCTGAGATCTATAGCGATTCCAAAACGGCAGTTAGGGCTTTTCAGAAGGGTCGCAAGCTGCTCATCTTCTTAGCGTCTCCAATCCGGATGCTCTCACACATCATTCGATTCACTGGTTTCCCGCTCACGTAGAGTCGGTGGAGGGTGCTCCCCCGAACCTCAATGAGTCTGCTCACAAGGCTGCGCACGACCTCACTGACCGCGCTTCCTCTGTAAGGAGAGCCGACACCCCTCCCCCCTATGGCCACAGGGATGCTCCCGCTACTCACAACAAGGTAACAAAGTTTTTCTATATGCCCAGGACATGTCCTACATGTCCATTTCCACCCCCTCACCCCAAATTGAATAGGGCGCAAGCTGTTTCGCTTAGATTTTTACAGACCGGCACATATCCGTGTCTGGCCGTTCTGCAGGAAGTTTACCCTGACGTATATCGCGACGACGCCTGCCCGTCCTGCGGGCAGACCTCCACTCTAGCATACATGCTCTGGGAGTGTGGGTCGAGATACCCCAAGTTCAGCAAGGATGAGTGGGACTCGCTTTTGCGTAGCCCCACTTTAGACAAGCCAATTTTGGCTATTCGGCGTGCCCGCGACCGGGCCAGTGGGCTAGACCTGCCGGTCCCGACGTGGGACTAGGCGGGTGCGCAACGAGTTCGCGTCCTCGCCGGACCTCTAATAATAGTTATTTCACTCACAGCTACAAGGGTGCTTTTCTTGGAGTTTACAATGTCATTAGAGACACAAAAAGAGTAGCTTGCTGAATTTCTAGAATTATCAATTATTCCTATTATTTCACTTCTTTATGTTAAAATTATTTTATCTTAAAATTCTTCATGGTATTTTTCTAATTGCTGCTACACAAATTTAGTGTTTGTTTAAATTCTATTAAACATAGTTGAAACTGCCTGCTTCTTGGCCAATCCCCCGTAGTGGATATGAGCCAATGTTTGGGAGATGAGATGATGTTGCAAGAGCGGGTACCCCGGATTTCGTGAGCTCAACGGACGGACGTCGTTGTTTAAAGCCCCGAAAGACGAAACCCAACGAAAGCAGTGGAATAGGCATTTGCACCGCAAAGACAATTAGGCCACACTAGGAAAGGTCGGCGGTTTGCGACTACCCGTCTGCACTTCATTGTAAGGGCTTTTAACCGCGCCAGGCGCCAGAAACGAGAACCAGCTAAGCCGCTGCACATGAGCGTGTTTGCTTGGTTTTAAGGGAACCTTATTCCGTTTCTTTAAGCTTTCATGTGAACAGTTTACGTACACCAGCTTTGAACAAATTGTGTTGTGATTATATCTGATGCACTTGTCTTGAACGAATAATTTTAAATAAACTTGGTCTGTAAAAAAATGTTTTTTCTTCAAGTTTGTATTTATATATTTCAGTATTACATGAAATGATAGCTTCGTCTTGTGTTTGAGGAACAAGACGAAATCGTAACAAAAGAAGAGAGGTTTGCCACTCCAGGGACACGATGCTCCAAAACATTACGCTGCCGTGGTGGCGTAGGGGCTTTGGTGTTGCGCTGCTAAGCCCGAGGTTGTGGGATCGAATACCGGCCACGGCGGCCGCATATCGATGGGGGAGGAATGTAAAAACACCTGTGTACCGTTCATTGGGTGCAGGTTAAAGAACCCCAGGTGGTCTAAATTAACCCGGAGTCGCCACTACGGCGTCCCTCATAATCATATTGTCGTTTTGGCAAGTAAAACCCCAGAATTTAACTTAAATTTTACTCAGAAACATAAAAAAAAAACGCGCAGGACACCTGGAATTGACATTAGATCAGTAACACATAATAGCTGCACTTACAATTGGAGCAGTTCTAACGTTTTCACTGCATTATTGGCGATGCTGTCTGTTAGTGCCGCAGAGGCGCGTGCCTGTGATAAGAGAACTGGCGGGAGTACGAAGTGCCCGGAGCGTGCACTTGGAACGTGCTGTTTGCATCTCACAGGGACTGCTCGTACTAACACGCCAGTAAAATGACGCAGACGTTCCACGCAAGTTCTCCTAAGACGACTTCTTACTGAAGTAAGCGCGAAGCTTCAAGCACTTCGTGCCTTGGCGCCGTCTGCTCAGCTGAGGTAATCTGATGGAAGCTTAGCCCTACTGAAGTCATGTTACTTTGATTAATTCGCTCATAAGCTAGTGATGACATTTGCAACGCGAGTACTACGCATATACCTGCAGTAATAATAAAAGAAAACTTCCGTGCTTGCGGCTGCCTGACTGCTTTCGAGCGCTTGCCGGTGCTCGGTTTGGAGCCGCTGGCGCCACCTGGTAGCGTTAACATCAAGTGCCTCACGCGCTGCACGCCGTTCTTTCCACTACCCAAGTATTCTAGTGCACTGTACCGTAACTACCCTTGCTGATGTCGATGACAATTTGTTTTCAACCTCTTTTCGCCCGAAGCTTCGCGACCTATTCGGATCGTTCTTGAGCGCGGAGTGCCGCAAATGTGCGACGCAAAAGAGCAAACACGGCGCGTCCACCGAAACGAAGCGGCAGAGTTCGTAACGCCATAGCCATCAGTGGAAATCAACGTGAATGACAGCAACGCTAGCACGCTTTGTGCCTATTTGTGCTTTTGAAGCCTTTATTCTTGCGTTGACCGCCGCGCATAGCACCGCGTTGGCCACGTGCCTTCATGACTGCGTAGTCGCCGTCTATGATCGCGTCGACAGCGGCCGCAGTTTCGTCCGCAGCGGTTGCGGCAAACAGTAGTTTCGTTTTGACTCGGTGCGTGCGTCGACCGCGTGCCTTCATAACTGCGTAGTCGCCGTCTATGATCGCGTCACAGCGGCCGCGGTTTCGTCCGCAGCGGTTGCGGCAAACAGTAGTTTCGTTTTGACTCGGTGCGTGCGTCGACCGCGTGCCTTCATAACTGCGTAGTCGCCGTCTATGATCGCGTCACAGCGGCCGCGGTTTCGTCCGCAGCGGTTGCGGCAAACAGTAGTTTCGTTTTGACTCGGTGCGTGCGTCGACCGCGTGCCTTCATAACTGCGTAGTCGCCGTCTATGATCGCGTCACAGCGGCCGCGGTTTCGTCCGCAGCGGTTGCGGCAAACAGTAGTTTCGTTTTGACTCGGTGCGTGCGTCGACCGCGTGCCTTCATAACTGCGTAGTCGCCGTCTATGATCGCGTCACAGCGGCCGCAGTTTCGTCCGCAGCGGTTGCGGCAAACAGTAGTTTCGTTTTTACTCGGTGCGTGCGTCGGCCGCGTGCCTTCATAACTGCGTAGTCGCCGTCTATGATCGCGTCGACAGCGGCCGCGGTTTCGTCCGCAGCGGTTGCGGCAAACAGTAGTTTCGTTTTTACTCGGTGCGTGCGTCGGCCGCGTGCCTTCATAACTGCGTAGTCGCCGTCTATGATCGCGTCGACAGCGGCCGCGGTTTCGTCCGCAGCGGTTGCAGTAAACAGTAGTTTCGTTTTGACTCGGTGCGTGCGTCGACCGCGTGCCTTCATAACTGCGTAGTCGCCGTCTATGATCGCGTCACAGCGGCCGCGGTTTCGTCCGCAGCGGTTGCGGCAAACAGTAGTTTCGTTTTGACTCGGTGCGTGCGTCGACCGCGTGCCTTCATAACTGCGTAGTCGCCGTCTATGATCGCGTCACAGCGGCCGCGGTTTCGTCCGCAGCGGTTGCGGCAAACAGTAGTTTCGTTTTGACTCGGTGCGTGCGTCGACCGCGTGCCTTCATAACTGCGTAGTCGCCGTCTATGATCGCGTCACAGCGGCCGCAGTTTCGTCCGCAGCGGTTGCAGTAAACAGTAGTTTCGTTTTTACTCGGTGCGTGCGTCGGCCGCGTGCCTTCATAACTGCGTAGTCGCCGTCTATGATCGCGTCGACAGCGGCCGCGGTTGCGTCCGCAGCGGTTGCAGGCAAACAGTAGTTTCGTTTTTACTTGGTGCGTGCGTCGGCCGCGTGCCTTCATAACTGCGTAGTCGCCGTCTATGATCGCGTCGACAGCGGCCGCGGTTTCGTCCGCAGCGGTTGCAGTAAACAGTAGTTTCGTTTTGACTCGGTGCGTGCGTCGACCGCGTGCCTTCATAACTGCGTAGTCGCCGTCTATGATCGCGTCACAGCGGCCGCAGGTTTCGTCCGCAGCGGTTGCAGTAAACAGTAGTTTCGTTTTGACTCGGTGCGTGCGTCGGACCGCGTGCCTTCATAACTGCGTAGTCGTAGTCTATGATCGCGTCGACAGCGGCCGCGGTTTCGTCCGCAGCGGTTGCAGGCAAACAGTAGTTTCGTTTTGACTCGGTGCGTGCGTCGGCCGCGTGCATCATAACTGCGTAGTCGCCGTCTATGATCGCGTCGACAGCGGCCGCGGTTTCGTCCGCAGCGGTTGCAGTAAACAGTAGTTTCGTTTTTACTCGGTGCGTGCGTCGACCGCGTGCCTTCATAACTGCGTAGTCGCCGTCTATGATCGCGTCGACAGCGGCCGCAGGTTTCGTCCGCAGCGGTTGCAGTAAACAGTAGTTTCGTTTTTACTCGGTGCGTGCGTCGGCCGCGTGCCTTCATAACTGCGTAGTCGCCGTCTATGATCGCGTCGACAGCGGCCGCGGTTTCGTCCGCAGCGGTTGCAGTAAACAGTAGTTTCGTTTTTACTCGGTGCGTGCGTCGACCGCGTGCCTTCATAACTGCGTAGTCGCCGTCTATGATCGCGTCACAGCGGCCGCAGTTTCGTCCGCAGCGGTTGCAGTAAACAGTAGTTTCGTTTTTACTTGGTGCGTGCGTCGGCCGCGTGCCTTCATAACTGCGTAGTCGTAGTCTATGATCGCGTCGACAGCGGCCGCGGTTTCGTCCGCAGCGGTTGCAGTAAACAGTAGTTTCGTTTTTACTCGGTGCGTGCGTCGGCCGCGTGCCTTCATAACTGCGTAGTCGCCGTCTATGATCGCGTCGACAGCGGCCGCGGTTTCGTCCGCAGCGGTTGCGGCAAACAGTAGTTTCGTTTTGACTCGGTGCGTGCGTCGACCGCGTGCCTTCATAACTGCGTAGTCGCCGTCTATGATCGCGTCACAGCGGCCGCAGTTTCGTCCGCAGCGGTTGCGGCAAACAGTAGTTTCGTTTTGACTCGGTGCGTGCGTCGGCCGCGTGCCTTCATAACTGCGTAGTCGCCGTCTATGATCGCGTCACAGCGGCCGCGGTTTCGTCCGCAGCGGTTGCGGCAAACAGTAGTTTCGTTTTGACTCGGTGCGTGCGTCGACCGCGTGCCTTCATAACTGCGTAGTCGCCGTCTATGATCGCGTCACAGCGGCCGCAGTTTCGTCCGCAGCGGTTGCAGTAAACAGTAGTTTCGTTTTTACTCGGTGCGTGCGTCGGCCGCGTGCCTTCATAACTGCGTAGTCGCCGTCTATGATCGCGTCGACAGCGGCCGCGGTTTCGTCCGCAGCGGTTGCAGTAAACAGTAGTTTCGTTTTTACTCGGTGCGTGCGTCGGCCGCGTGCCTTCATAACTGCGTAGTCGCCGTCTATGATCGCGTCGACAGCGGCCGCGGTTTCGTCCGCAGCGGTTGCAGTAAACAGTAGTTTCGTTTTACTCGGTGCGTGCGTCGACCGCGTGCCTTCATAACGGCGTGGTCGCCGTCTATGATCGCGTCACAGCGGCCGCAGTTTCGTCCGCAGCGGTTGCAGTAAACAGTAGTTTCGTTTTTACTCGGTGCGTGCGTCGGCCGCGTGCCTTCATAACTGCGTAGTCGCCGTCTATGATCGCGTCGACAGCGGCCGCGGTTTCGTCCGCAGCGGTTGCAGTAAACAGTAGTTTCGTTTTTACTCGGTGCGTGCGTCGGCCGCGTGCCTTCATAACTGCGTAGTCGCCGTCTATGATCGCGTCGACAGCGGCCGCGGTTTCGTCCGCAGCGGTTGCAGTAAACAGTAGTTTCGTTTTTACTCGGTGCGTGCGTCGGCCGCGTGCCTTCATAACTGCGTAGTCGCCGTCTATGATCGCGTCGACAGCGGCCGCGGTTTCGTCCGCAGCGGTTGCAGTAAACAGTAGTTTCGTTTTTACTCGGTGCGTGCGTCGGCCGCGTGCCTTCATAACTGCGTAGTCGCCGTCTATGATCGCGTCGACAGCGGCCGCGGTTTCGTCCGCAGCGGTTGCAGTAAACAGTAGTTTCGTTTTTACTCGGTGCGTGCGTCGACCGCGTGCCTTCATAACTGCGTAGTCGCCGTCTATGATCGCGTCGACAGCGGCCGCAGGTTTCGTCCGCAGCGGTTGCAGTAAACAGTAGTTTCGTTTTTACTTGGTGCGTGCGTCGGCCGCGTGCCTTCATAACTGCGTAGTCGCCGTCTATGATCGCGTCGACAGCGGCCGCGGTTTCGTCCGCAGCGGTTGCAGTAAACAGTAGTTTCGTTTTTACTCGGTGCGTGCGTCGACCGCGTGCCTTCATAACTGCGTAGTCGCCGTCTATGATCGCGTCGACAGCGGCCGCGGTTTCGTCCGCAGCGGTTGCAGTAAACAGTAGTTTCGTTTTTACTCGGTGCGTGCGTCGGCCGCGTGCCTTCATAACTGCGTAGTCGCCGTCTATGATCGCGTCGACAGCGGCCGCGGTTTCGTCCGCAGCGGTTGCAGTAAACAGTAGTTTCGTTTTTACTCGGTGCGTGCGTCGACCGCGTGCCTTCATAACTGCGTAGTCGCCGTCTATGATCGCGTCACAGCGGCCGCAGGTTTCGTCCGCAGCGGTTGCAGTAAACAGTAGTTTCGTTTTTACTTGGTGCGTGCGTCGGCCGCGTGCCTTCATAACTGCGTAGTCGCCGTCTATGATCGCGTCGACAGCGGCCGCGGTTTCGTCCGCAGCGGTTGCAGTAAACAGTAGTTTCGTTTTTACTCGGTGCGTGCGTCGGCCGCGTGCCTTCATAACTGCGTAGTCGCCGTCTATGATCGCGTCACAGCGGCCGCGGTTTCGTCCGCAGCGGTTGCAGTAAACAGTAGTTTCGTTTTTACTCGGTGCGTGCGTCGGCCGCGTGCCTTCATAACTGCGTAGTCGCCGTCTATGATCGCGTCGACAGCGGCCGCGGTTTCGTCCGCAGCGGTTGCAGGCAAACAGTAGTTTCGTTTTTACTCGGTGCGTGCGTCGGCCGCGTGCCTTCATAACTGCGTAGTCGCCGTCTATGATCGCGTCACAGCGGCCGCGGTTTCGTCCGCAGCGGTTGCGGCAAACAGTAGTTTCGTTTTGACTCGGTGCGTGCGTCGACCGCGTGCCTTCATAACTGCGTAGTCGCCGTCTATGATCGCGTCACAGCGGCCGCAGTTTCGTCCGCAGCGGTTGCAGTAAACAGTAGTTTCGTTTTTACTCGGTGCGTGCGTCGGCCGCGTGCCTTCATAACTGCGTAGTCGCCGTCTATGATCGCGTCGACAGCGGCCGCGGTTTCGTCCGCAGCGGTTGCAGTAAACAGTAGTTTCGTTTTTACTCGGTGCGTGCGTCGACCGCGTGCCTTCATAACTGCGTAGTCGCCGTCTATGATCGCGTCACAGCGGCCGCGGTTTCGTCCGCAGCGGTTGCAGTAAACAGTAGTTTCGTTTTTACTCGGTGCGTGCGTCGACCGCGTGCCTTCATAACTGCGTAGTCGCCGTCTATGATCGCGTCACAGCGGCCGCAGTTTCGTCCGCAGCGGTTGCAGTAAACAGTAGTTTCGTTTTTACTCGGTGCGTGCGTCGGCCGCGTGCCTTCATAACTGCGTAGTCGCCGTCTATGATCGCGTCGACAGCGGCCGCGGTTTCGTCCGCAGCGGTTGCAGTAAACAGTAGTTTCGTTTTTACTCGGTGCGTGCGTCGACCGCGTGCCTTCATAACTGCGTAGTCGCCGTCTATGATCGCGTCGACAGCGGCCGCGGTTTCGTCCGCAGCGGTTGCAGTAAACAGTAGTTTCGTTTTTACTCGGTGCGTGCGTCGACCGCGTGCCTTCATAACTGCGTAGTCGCCGTCTATGATCGCGTCACAGCGGCCGCAGTTTCGTCCGCAGCGGTTGCAGTAAACAGTAGTTTCGTTTTTACTCGGTGCGTGCGTCGGCCGCGTGCCTTCATAACTGCGTAGTCGCCGTCTATGATCGCGTCGACAGCGGCCGCGGTTTCGTCCGCAGCGGTTGCAGTAAACAGTAGTTTCGTTTTTACTTGGTGCGTGCGTCGGCCGCGTGCCTTCATAACTGCGTAGTCGCCGTCTATGATCGCGTCGACAGCGGCCGCGGTTTCGTCCGCAGCGGTTGCAGTAAACAGTAGTTTCGTTTTTACTCGGTGCGTGCGTCGACCGCGTGCCTTCATAACTGCGTAGTCGCCGTCTATGATCGCGTCACAGCGGCCGCAGTTTCGTCCGCAGCGGTTGCAGTAAACAGTAGTTTCGTTTTTACTCGGTGCGTGCGTCGGCCGCGTGCCTTCATAACTGCGTAGTCGCCGTCTATGATCGCGTCGACAGCGGCCGCGGTTTCGTCCGCAGCGGTTGCAGTAAACAGTAGTTTCGTTTTTACTCGGTGCGTGCGTCGACCGCGTGCCTTCATAACTGCGTAGTCGCCGTCTATGATCGCGTCACAGCGGCCGCAGTTTCGTCCGCAGCGGTTGCAGTAAACAGTAGTTTCGTTTTTACTTGGTGCGTGCGTCGGCCGCGTGCCTTCATAACTGCGTAGTCGCCGTCTATGATCGCGTCGACAGCGGCCGCGGTTTCGTCCGCAGCGGTTGCAGTAAACAGTAGTTTCGTTTTTACTTGGTGCGTGCGTCGGCCGCGTGCCTTCATAACTGCGTAGTCGCCGTCTATGATCGCGTCGACAGCGGCCGCGGTTTCGTCCGCAGCGGTTGCAGTAAACAGTAGTTTCGTTTTTACTTGGTGCGTGCGTCGGCCGCGTGCCTTCATAACTGCGTAGTCGCCGTCTATGATCGCGTCGACAGCGGCCGCGGTTTCGTCCGCAGCGGTTGCAGTAAACAGTAGTTTCGTTTTTACTCGGTGCGTGCGTCGGCCGCGTGCCTTCATAACTGCGTAGTCGCCGTCTATGATTGCGTCACAGCGGCCGCGGTTTCGTCCGCAGCGGTTGCGGCAAACAGTAGTTTCGTTTTGACTCGGTGCGTGCGTCGACCGCGTGCCTTCATAACTGCGTAGTCGCCGTCTATGATCGCGTCACAGCGGCCGCAGTTTCGTCCGCAGCGGTTGCGGCAAACAGTAGTTTCGTTTTTACTCGGTGCGTGCGTCGGCCGCGTGCCTTCATAACTGCGTAGTCGCCGTCTATGATCGCGTCGACAGCGGCCGCGGTTTCTTCCCCAGCGGTTGCAGTAAACAGTAGTTTCGTTTTTACTTGGTGCGTGCGTCGGCCGCGTGCCTTCATAACTGCGTAGTCGCCGTCTATGATCGCGTCGACAGCGGCCGCGGTTTCGTCCGCAGCGGTTGCAGTAAACAGTAGTTTCGTTTTTACTCGGTGCGTGCGTCGGTCGCGTGCCTTCATAACTGCGTAGTCGCCGTCTATGATCGCGTCGACAGCGGCCGCGGTTTCGTCCGCAGCGGTTGCAGTAAACAGTAGTTTCGTTTTTACTCGGTGCGTGCGTCGGCCGCGTGCCTTCATAACTGCGTAGTCGCCGTCTATGATCGCGTCGACAGCGGCCGCGGTTTCGTCCGCAGCGGTTGCAGTAAACAGTAGTTTCGTTTTTACTCGGTGCGTGCGTCGGCCGCGTGCCTTCATAACTGTGTAGTCGCCGTCTATGATCGCGTCGACAGCGGCCGCGGTTTCGTCCGCAGCGGTTGCAGTAAACAGTAGTTTCGTTTTTACTCGGTGCGTGCGTCGGCCGCGTGCCTTCATAACTGCGTAGTCGCCGTCTATGATCGCGTCGACAGCGGCCGCGGTTTCGTCCGCAGCGGTTGCAGTAAACAGTAGTTTCGTTTTTACTTGGTGCGTGCGTCGGCCGCGTGCCTTCATAACTGCGTAGTCGTAGTCTATGATCGCGTCGACAGCGGCCGCGGTTTCGTCTGCAGCGGTTGCAGTAAACAGTAGTTTCGTTTTTACTCGGTGCGTGCGTCGGCCGCGTGCCTTCATAACTGCGTAGTCGCCGTCTATGATCGCGTCGACAGCGGCCGCGGTTTCGTCCGCAGCGGTTGCAGTAAACAGTAGTTTCGTTTTTACTTGGTGCGTGCGTCGGCCGCGTGCCTTCATAACTGCGTAGTCGCCGTCTATGATCGCGTCGACAGCGGCCGCGGTTTCGTCCGCAGCGGTTGCAGTAAACAGTAGTTTCGTTTTTACTCGGTGCGTGCGTCGGCCGCGTGCCTTCATAACTGCGTAGTCGCCGTCTATGATCGCGTCGACAGCGGCCGCGATTTCGTCCGCAGCGGTTGCAGTAAACAGTAGTTTCGTTTTTACTCGGTGCGTGCGTCGGCCGCGTGCCTTCATAACTGCGTAGTCGTAGTCTATGATCGCGTCGACAGCGGCCGCGGTTTCGTCCGCAGCGGTTGCAGTAAACAGTAGTTTCGTTTTTACTCGGTGCGTGCGTCGGCCGCGTGCCTTCATAACTGCGTAGTCGCCGTCTATGATCGCGTCGACAGCGGCCGCGGTTTCGTCCGCAGCGGTTGCAGTAAACAGTAGTTTCGTTTTTACTCGGTGCGTGCGTCGGCCGCGTGCCTTCATAACTGCGTAGTCGCCGTCTATGATCGCGTCGACAGCGGCCGCGATTTCGTCCGCAGCGGTTGCAGTAAACAGTAGTTTCGTTTTTACTTGGTGCGTGCGTCGGCCGCGTGCCTTCATAACTGCGTAGTCGTAGTCTATGATCGCGTCGACATCGGCCGCGGTTTCGTCCGCAGCGGTTGCGGCAAACAGTAGTTTTGTTTTGACTCGGTGCGTGTCGGCCGCGTGCCTTCATAACTGCGTAGTCGAGAACGACCTACAGGGGCGCTGCGAGCGCTACGAGCGTGACGTCAGGGCATGGACTCGCGCCTGTCGTCTGCTGCCGTTCGGGTGCTGTCCGGGCAGACGACCGCCGCTTCGCGTCGGCGCCCGGCACCACGGCTGCCGCCGTGGCGCCGGGGTTCAAGCGACCGCGCTGGCAAACAGTGAGAGAAAAAAAAGGGAAAAGCGTGATATTAAAGGGACACTAAAGAGAAACCGGAAGTTCAGCTTAAATGGTAGATTATCCTTTCACGATCACAGCCATACCATTCTTACTGCAAACAGATGTTTAATAAGCGAGAAAATAGCGAAAAACTGAAGAATAGGTGCTGACGCCCCTTCGAAATTCCCGCACTACGTGATGTGACGTCGGAGATTACAAACGCAGGCCGGTCGCGATTGGTCGAGAGCGATTTATCGCTGTTAATAAAATGCAAAATGAAATACACCTTAAACGTACATCAACAGCATTTTCCAACTTTTTAAACCGTTTCAAGCGAGGATGTAAAAGTTTAGCACAAAATTAAATAAATAAGAAAAAATGGCATGGCGAAACATGCGGCCGTGATAGTTTCGTTTTTGGTCAATGCATCGTCGCGCGCGCCTGTTCCGCTCTACGGTGTTTGGTTGCGTGTTGCGTGGCTCGAAAAACGTTGACTTCCCGGGAAACAGCCCGAAAATGCCTCGTGTGTGTAGTGTTGAGGGCTGTATAAATGGCCCAAGGCGCTTGATCAGGGGCAGCGGCAGTGTTGACTCGATTGTGTCCTTTCATGTGGCGTCGCTCGGAGAGCCCCGGCTCCCCGGCGTTCGCCATGGCTCAGTGCTCTGCCGATGATAAAACGGCAAAAGAGCCAGAGATACCGATGGTGTGCTCTCTGCATTTCTCGCCCTCGGATTATGTGTATAATCTTGCCCTCGGAAAGTATCTTGGCGTGCCCCAGAGGCCAGTCCTTTCTCGAGCAGCTGTTCCCTCAATGCGGCCTTCATCAAACCTCCTACCGGTGGGGCTGCAGCAGCAAACTGGCGGCTCGGTGAGTGCTGAATGTCATTAAATAAAGCCACAAAATAACCATACCGAGTACGTGCACAACTTTCTACGCTTGTTCTGTCGGGAACACCGTCGCCTGGCGGACCGGACGCTTCGCCTTCCATCGACGAAAACGAAGCTCTGCATTCCACCGGCGCGGCCGGCGGCTCACCGCCATCGCACGCGGTAACACCTACCGCTCGAGCACAGAGGATCATTTCGCGCTCCATTTCACTGAATATCGCTGAAATGCAGTCCTGCTTTCCTGGCGAGCTCTTCGTTGCAAGGTTCAGCGGCAGCTACGGTATCCATCGCGGCGAACGCAAACGCAGCGACCATGCATGCAGCCATGATGCATCCAGCCCAGCGCCTCGGCCATAGAATAAAGAACAATGCCTCCTTTACTAGATGCCTGCCGCGTCGCTCGTTTTCCCATTGGAGCGGAGGTTCCCGTAGTTCAGGGTGGTCGTGGAGAGACGGCGCTCGATGCCGACCTTACTTCCTGTTGCGGAGGAAGTGACGATTACGAGGCTGGCACGCGCTCGACCAATGGCTTGACGAGAGACTGCGGCTCCTGCCTCCGGGATTGCGACAAACGCCGTTGTAATCTCGGAGGCAGGGTCACGTGGTTCAAGTTTGGAGCGGCCGCCGCAGCTAGCGCTCGCAGCCGACCCCGGTGTCATGTATCGACTACGCCTTAGTCTCAGAAATGGTCTACGAACAACTGGACCAAATGGTAATAGACGAAAATGGAAAAAATAGCCTGGGAAGCGATCATAGACGTTTAGCATTAAAGTTTGGGAGAGATACCAGCGCAGAACATGAACCAATAGCCTCAGAGTTTTTAAAAAAGAATGACGAGCAAATAACAGAGATCGCAAACAACATAGAGAAGAAAATTGAGGCTTTTCCTACAGCAGTCTGGGAATATAAGGAACTGGTGGAGGTTATGCAGCATGAAATAAGGCGGACACGGCAATACAATTGTTGGATTGGAAAGAGGAAACCACGTAAGTGGTGGAACAAGGAAATTAAACAAGCTATAGAAGAGCG
Source organism: Dermacentor silvarum (assembly GCF_013339745.2). Classification (NCBI taxonomy): domain Eukaryota; kingdom Metazoa; phylum Arthropoda; class Arachnida; order Ixodida; family Ixodidae; genus Dermacentor; species Dermacentor silvarum. The sequence continues at coordinate 174,836,575 of NC_051161.1, read as the reverse complement.
TAAAGAGGCATCTAGGGTTCATCGAGAAGCCAAAAAGTTGGGATTACAAGAAGAAGAGGTGCTCCTTAGATGGAATACGTACCGAGAAAAGAAAAGGGTTGCGAGTGAGCTCGTGCAAGAGAAAATTAAATGCGCAAGTGAACGTTGGGTGCATAACATTCACAAAAGAGACAAAGGCGCCCCAAAAAGATTCTGGAACCATATAAAAGCACTCGGAGCTCCAACTAGAAACTCGCAAACGGCTATAAGGGATGAAGACGGTAACATCTATGAAGGCGATGATGCGCTGCGGTACATCACAGACGTTATCAGGCATAACTTCGGTACGAGAAAAAGCGTAGTTCAGACAACAGATCCAGCAACAACAGAGAGGCCTGAGAGATCAAAATTCAGCATAGAAAGCTTTTATTGGAAAAAGGCAGCAGAAAATGTCCCTAACAACACGGCAGCAGGACCCGATGAAATCCCAATACAGCTAATCAAAAACCTCGGTCCAAAAAGCAAGGCACTGCTGACTAATGCCATAGAGCAAGTGATTAGAACAAAGAATATTCCCGTTGGATGGCGTGAAAGCAAGATGAATCTTATCTACAAAGGCAAAGGAGATAAGGATAAGACGAGCTCGTACAGGCCAGTTACAGTAACGTCGGTGATATATAGAATAGCAATGCAAGCCATAAAATTAGAACTGTCGAAGTGGGTGGAAGAAAACGGTGTATTGGGGGAACTACAGAATGGGTTCAGGCCAGGCAGACGCTTAGAAGACAATATGTTTGTACTAACTCAGTGCATAGAGATTTCAGTAGCTCAGAAAAGACCTTTATGGATAGCATTTCTAGATATTGCTACGAGAGACACATGCTACGAGAGACACATTCTGCCAGGGGCAGACGACAAAGAAGACGGTTCTGTCGGGTGCTGGTGGCTGTCCACCATCTTGGCTACTGTGTCTGTCTAGTGTAAATACAGTGTAAATAGTCCCGCCTTGTGTCGTTTTACGTAACATCTTTGTGGTGGAAGTGCTGGGTAGTTCCCTGTTTCCATAACGGAGCTCCGCAACGGCCGCTTCATCACGCTTCCGACCATGTCAGTCGGTGCAGGCACCACGTCTTCACCCGCTGCCCCTCCCGTGGCTCCCACCTACATCGTTCTGCCTCCTGCTCGTGATCCTGGAGTCTTTTCCGGCCAGGATGGGGTTGACGTCGACAAATGGCTCAACCTTTACGAACGGATCAGCGCCAGCTACAGGTGGGACCCGACCCTTATGCTCGCCAACGTGCTTTTTTACCTCGATGGCCCACCACGGGTGTGGTTCGAGACGCACGAGGCGGACATTACAAGCTGGGACTCTTTCAAAGAGAAGATACGCGACCTTTTCGGGGACAGCACTGGCCGGCAGCATGCTGCGCGGAATGAACTTGCGACTCGTGCACAGACATCCTCCGAGTCATACGTCTCTTACATCCAGGACGTTATCGCTCTTTGCCGCCAGGTTGACGAGCACATGCCTGAGTCCGAGAGGGTTTCTCATGTGCTCAAAGGTATCGCTGACGATGCCTTTAACCTGCTCGTGTACACCAACGTTGATACCGTCGACACAATCATCAAAGAGTGTCGGCGGTTTGAACATGCCAAGAGCCGCCGTATAACCCAGAGATTCACCCGGCTGCCCAATACGGCTGCAAGTTCATCGTGTGATGCCGTTCGCCTGCCGCCAACCTGTGACCACATTACCCGTATTGTTCGTCGCGAGATTGAAGCTGCCTGTCCTGCACCTATTCCACCACCCGTGTTTACATCCCACGCCAGTGACCCAACGCCGCCATCAGTGTCCCTCATTCAAGCTGTAGTAAGGCAGGAGTTTGCCAATCTCGGCCTTCCATCGGCGTGCCCACTGACTCGTCCTGACGCTCAGCCTTATTCCTCTGGACCTGCTCGACGATCCTACACCTCTCCTGTCTCCTTCCGCAACCCTGCGGAATGGAGAACGCCCGACGATCAGCCCATCTGCTTCTCCTGTCATCAAGCCGGGCACATTGCTCGTTATTGCCGTCGCCGTTGGACCTACGCATCTCGCCAGACCTCCATGCACTCTACTCCTTTTAGACGTCCAGCCGCTGGTTCCCCTACTTACTACTCGTCGTCCTCCCACGAGCCTCTTCCCTCTGACGCCACTGCTCCTGTTCGCCGCTTCTCCCGCTCCCCGTCGCCACAACGCCGCCAGTCCCGCTCTCCGCAGCCTCGCCGCTTTTCCTCGCCGTCCTTCTCTGGACGCTCGCCGCCGGAAAACTAGATAGTGCAGCTTATGGAGGTGAAGCTGCAATGCCGTTGTCCCCTGCAAATCCTCTGCTGACTCTGCCCACTCACCATAGCCTTCTAGAAGTCAAAGTCGACAATGTTCCTGTGACCGCCCTCATTGACACTGGTGCACAGTTGTCTATTATGAGCGCCCCTTTACGCCGCCGCCTGAAGAAGATTATGACTCCGTCTACGACACAGACAATACGTGTTGCTGATGGTGGTGCTGTTCAAGTGATCGGAATGTGCACCGCCCGTGTTAGCATTGCCGGTCGTCACACTGTCGTACTTTTTGCCGTCCTTGCTCACTGCCCCCATGACCTTATCCTTGGCCTTGACTTTCTTTCGGCACACTCGGCCTTAATTGATTGTTCCTCTGAAACACTCTGTCTCGATCTTCCTCTTCTATCAGATGCCTGCGAAACGACCGTCAGCCGCTTAAGCCCCGCCGCTTTTGTTCGCCTACCGCCTCGAGCCGTTACGTACGTGTGTTTGTCATCGACCCCACCCGTTCCTGACGGCGACTATATCGTCACTCCGATTACTGACGTACGCCTGACGCGCAATGTTACTGTGCCACATACCATCGCGACATTATCAGATAACTGTGTGTTCCTCCCGCTACTAAACTTTGGTCTGACCCCTCAAGTGTTGCCCCACAAGATGTCACTTGCCCACCTCACCGCTATAACAGACCATGACGTCAAGGTTGTCGCAATAACTGCGCCTGAAGAAGCTGAAGTTTCTCGGTCACCAATTTCTGACGACAGCATTTTTCGCAAAATGATTGCATCAGACCTTTCTCCTGACCAGGCCGACGCTCTCTGTCGGGTTTTGGCCTCATACAGCGACATTTTTGACATTCGTGATCGACCCCTGGGTCAGACTAAGATTGTCACCCACCGAATCAACACTGGCGACTCTTTGCCCATTCACCGTCGACCTTACCGTGTGTCCGCATCAGAGCGCGATGTTATTCAAAAAGAAGTGGCAAAAATGCTTGCGAAGGACATCATCGAACCATCATCTAGTCCTTGGGCCTCCCCCGTCGTATTAGTAAAGAAGAAAGACGGCTCCTGGCGTTTCTGCATTGATTATCGGCACCTCAACAAAATCACCAAGAAGGACGTGTACCCTCTTCCACGTATCGACGACGCCCTCGACTGCCTCCATGGTGCCACCTTCTTTTCCTCCCTGGACCTTCGATCTGGCTACTGGCAAATCGCTGTAGACGACCTGGATCGCGAGAAGACCGCCTTCGTGACCCCTGACGGCCTTTACCAATTCAAGGTCATGCCTTTCGGTCTCTGCAACGCACCAGCCACCTTTGAGAGAATGATGGACACACTGCTTCAAGGATTTAAATGGTCGACGTGTTTATGTTACCTGGACGACGTGATAATTTTCTCTCCCACTTTCGCAACACACCTTGAGCGGCTTTCGACCATTCTAGCAATTTTCCGACGAGCTGGCCTCCAGCTCAATTCCTCGAAGTGCCACTTCGCTCTTCGTCAAATTACTGTGCTGGGCCACCTCGTTGACGCTTCCGGTGTCCGACCAGACCCAGCGAAGGTACGCGCTGTCACGAATTTCCCCGTTCCTCGATCTGTCCATGACGTTCGTAGTTTCGTGGGGCTGTGCTCCTACTTTCGCCGTTTCGTGAAAAACTTTACGGCGCTCGCACGTCCACTCACTGACCTTCTCAAGCAAGACGTCCCGTTTTGTTGGGGTCCTCTACAAGCTAACGCCTTCTCTGAGCTCATCGCCGCCCTAACGACTCCACCTATTCTTGCCCATTTTGACCCCACTGCTCCCACAGAAGTACGCACAGACGCTAGTGGCCACGGCATCGGTGCAGTTTTAGCCCAAAACCAACGCGGCATTGATCGTGTTATTGCGTACGCAAGTCGTCTCCTTTCGAAATCTGAACGCAATTACTCGATTACGGAACGGGAATGTCTTGCCCTTGTCTGGGCGGTTTCGAAATTCCGTCCTTACTTGTATGGCCGCCCTTTTCGTGTTGTCACAGATCACCACGCTCTCTGTTGGCTTGCCTCACTGAAGGACCCTACTGGACGACTTGGTCGTTGGGCGCTGCGCCTTCAGGAGTACTCTTACTCAGTTACCTACAAGTCTGGCCGCCTCCATCTGGACGCGGACTGCTTGTCCCGCTACCCTGTTGACCAACCAGACGGATCGGAAATCGAACATAGCCCCTGCGTTATGTCCATGTATCAGTTTCTCCAGATTGGTGACGAACAACGCCGTGATGATTCTTTGCGATCGCTCATTGACCGGCTGGAATCGGCACCTAACGACGCCTCACTGCGCATGTTCGTCCTCGTGAATGGCACACTTTACCGTCGTAACGTCCAGTCCGATGGCCTTGAGCTGCTTCTCGTTGTGCCTAAACATCTGCGTTCAACGGTCCTGCATGAGCTTCACGACGAACCAACTGCTGGTCACCTTGGAGTATCCCGCACGTACGACCGTGTCCGGCGCCGCTTCTTTTGGCGCGGTCTCGCCCGGTCTGTTCGACGTTACGTGACCTCCTGCGATAAATGCCAACGTCGGAAACGTCCTGCTGCACCCCCTGCTGGTCTACTTCAACCACTCTCCATCCCGACCGCACCATTCTTCCGTGTTGGTTTAGACCTTCTCGGCCCCTTTCCTGAGTCAAGATCCGGCAACAAGTGGGTCGCCGTTGCTATCGATTATGCGACCAGGTATGCAATCACTCGAGCGCTCCCCACCAGCACTGCTACTGACGTTGCCGATTTTTTGCTCCACGATGTTATTCTACACCATGGCGCCCCTAGCCAATTGCTCACAGATCGAGGCCGTGCATTTTTATCCCGAGTAATCGGCGATCTTTTGCGCTCCTCCTCAACGCAGCACAAGTTGACCACCGCCTACCATCCTCAAACAAATGGCCTCACCGAGCGCCTAAATCGCACCCTCACGGACATGCTCTCAATGTATGTTTCCTCCGACCACCGTGACTGGGACCTGGCGCTGCCTTACGTGACCTTCGCCTACAATTCATCGCGTCACGATACCGCCGGTTATTCACCCTTTTACATGCTCTTTGGCCGTGAACCGACGTTGCCAATGGACACCCTACTTCCGGCTGCTGCCGCGCCGCCTAGCGAATATGCACGTGATGCCATCGCTCGTGCCGATCATGCGCGTCAGATCGCCCGCTCTAGGCTGTCGGCCTCGCAAGCGACCCAAAAGCGCCTCTATGACAGCCGGCATCATGACGTTCGCTTCTCACCCGGTGCCTTAGTTCTCCTGTGGTGTCCATTCCGTCGTGTGGGCCTATCCGAGAAGTTGTTATCTCGGTACACGGGTCCTTACCGAATCATCCGCCAGGTCACGGACGTCACCTACGAGATTGTTCCCGTCTCTCCGACTTTGCCGCCTGCGATCGCTCCCAGTGACATTGTTCACGTCAGCAGGCTGAAAGCATACCACCCTCCTTCTGACGACAATGTTTGAAGTGCGCCGAGACGGCGCTTCCACCGCCGGGGGTAATGCTACGAGAGACACATGCTACGAGAGACACATTCTGCCAGGGGCAGACGACAAAGAAGACGGTTCTGTCGGGTGCTGGTGGCTGTCCACCATCTTGGCTACTGTGTCTGTCTGTGTAAATACAGTGTAAATAGTCCCGCCTTGTGTCGTTTTACGTAACAATATTAAAGGAGCTTATGACAACGTAGACAGGGAATTGTTGTGGGATATTCTTCAATACGAAGGCATAGATGACGATTTCGTGGAGCTGCTGAGGGAGATATATCGAGACAACCAAGTACAAGTGGCATGGGAAGGCCGAAAAGGAAATGAAATGGTGGGAATTCACCAAGGATTGAAGCAAGGATGCCCTCTGTCACCATTGTTGTTCACGCTTTACGTCAAGGGCATAGAAAGACGACTGGAAAACAGCGAATTAGGTTTTGATTTATCCTACATGCGTAATGGACAAATGGTGCAACAGAAGATCCCTGGACTGATGTACGCAGACGACACTGTGCTACTAGCGGACAATAAAAAAGATTTACAGATACTTGCGAATATCTGTGGGAACGCAGCGACAAATCTAGGCCTTAAGTTTAGCACAGAGAAATCAGGGATTATGATCTTTAATGAGCACACGAGTAACTTCGTGGTGTCAATTCAACAGCAAGTAATACCCATAGTGAAGCAATATAAGTACCTCGGCGTACACATAAACGAAGGAAAGAATTACTCAAGCAACCACCAAGATAATCTGAAAATAAAAGGGAAGCGGAATGCAGCATTAATGAAACACAGAGCACTGTGGGGCCACAATAAGTATGAGGTGGTGCGTGGAATCTGGAAAGGAGTAATGGTGCCAGCGCTAACATTCGCAAATGCCATTATATGCTTAAAATCGGATATATTGGCGGGTTTGGAAGTTAACCAAAGATCAGTAGGCCGGTTGGCTTTGGGAGCACACGGTAATACGACAAATGAGGCAGTGCATGGAGACATGGGTTGGGCCTCTTTTGAAGTCAGAGAAGCACAAAGCAAAATTAGTTTTGAAGAAAGGCTCAGGAACATGGATGAAAATAAATGGGCGGCTAAAGTGCACAAGTATCTCTACATGAAAAGCGTGGACACAGAATGGAGGAAGAGGTCAAGGAAGTTGGCAACCAAGTACAGGATAATCGAAACTGTAAATAGACAACCAGGGGTCATCAGAAAGAAAGTGAGAGAAATAGAGACCGTGAATTGGATGCAAAGAATGGAAACGAAAAGGACAATGGAGATTTACAAGAATGAGAAGAAAGAAATTAGAAGGGAAAATCTGTACGATAACACAAAGGGCAGTGCCTTGCTATTTGAGGCTCGAGCTGGTTGCCTAAGGACGAAAACATATCGGAACAAATATTCGGAATTAGATGAGACATGTGTATGCTGCAGTAAAGATCCAGAGACCACTCAGCACATCCTAATGGAATGCGACGGGATCCACCCAGCGAGAACCGTAGGTAACGTGCAACTCCCAGAAGCGCTTGGGTTTAAAGTGGAAGGAAACATAAACAGATCAGCCGTAGAGATCAGCAAGAGACGATTAGAGTACTGGTGGAAAAAAAGTAGGGAAAAGATGGATGCGACCTGATCTCTTAAAATCATAGGCAGCGGTACAAGGTAAATTTTTGAAAAAGAAAAATAATGATAGGTATACAAAAATGCAAGATAAAGAACATGTATAGTATACCTGATTAAATCAAGCAGGCTAGGTGACTATTTGTCGCCGCCCCGTTTCAAAGGGGATGCCAATAGATCATCATCATCATCAGGTGGAGGAAAGGAAAGAGGAGAGGGGCAGGAACCAGCTTCTCGGCTCACGCGGCAGGCATCTTCTAAAGGAGGCATTGTAAAGAACCAAACGGCCTCGGCCGTTTACGCAAGCGGTGACGTATCATGGCGCATTCTGATTCGCTGAGAGCAATGCAATCTGTGACGACACGGCTTCAGCGCCAAATCTAGGGTGAGAGAAATTGAGGAAGAGATATTTGGTCTTTGTTTACACAAGATCCCCAAGCGAGCGCCGTAACCACTCAGCCATACGGCCACGCTTCCGTGGGTCGCATTCGTGCAAACCATGTCATTGCGTTCGAGCGCCCTCGGTGAACGGAACCACCTAGAAACGCGGTACGTGCGAGCGGCGCAGCGTGGCGCCAGCGGTCAAACGCTGTACCTACTAGCAAATGTAGTGTTGCGTCCGGGCACCTTCTGCAGCGTTTCCGCTTGTTCGTTGTCGTTCCCTGTGCTTGTATACTTATGACGGTCATCTCAAGTACATTTTACGACGTCTTCATTCGCGCAAACTTATTCAAAGAGTTTATTTCCTAGATGACAATTTATTTCTCATGGGCAACGCTGCAGTGCCAGCCGAAGAAGCTCAGACAAGCGCATTGTGTCTTTTTCATGCGCGGATCTAGACTTTGCAGATTGAGGGACTAATAAAAGCATAAACGAATAAACATAGCACATAAGAATCCAGTTAGGCTACCATACCTACATATGACTGCTACATTTACCTTGATTTTAACCCATTAAAACGTGTTTGCTTATGACGAGTAGCTCATGGTATATTATCTAATTTTTCATTTATTCATGGAAACGCTCGGCAGTAACATGAGGACTTCACAGTGAAGTTTAGATGCAACCAGCACCGCTTGTTCCTTTAACTGCTTCTCAAAATTAGGCCATTCTTCACCGGTTAATATGAAATGGCAGTAATTTGAAGTAAAGTTAATTGAGGCTTACAGCTATTTGCAGAATATGCAAAGGAATGTATGAATATTTATTCACTGTTCTGTGCTACACGTTCAACTCACTTTTGCAATTTACTGCTGCTTGTTTCTTGAGGAACAGACATCACGAATCTGTTTGGCGAACTGACACAGGCTGCTCGGCCCAAATGTTTTTGTGAGATATGCCTTTTGGACCGTATGGCTGCAGCTAGAAAGAAGCCAAAGCTTCATTCATTAGCAGTACGAGTCTTATTGAAGATATCATTATTCCCCTGTGGAGGTCAAAAATCAAGTAAATTCATTTGAGGCTTGTGGTGTCTTCTCTATGAGGCGGGTATGTGAAGTTCTCTTTTATGTATTCACGAAGCGAATAGTCATCAGTTTGTGTAGTTAAACAACGCAGGATCGAGACATGGTGAGGCAGAAGGCGTTTGAATTTTCCTCTTCAGCGCAGCCTAAGTTGCGCTGTATAGCCTCGAGTATACCTTAGGCATTGCAAATGGCGCTTAAAGAACTGCTTCATGGTTTCAATTCGAAGTTGTAGTGAACTGATGGGTTTCGCGAATAATGTGTGCCTCGCATAACCACAGTCGGTAGATTTAGTTGTGTAAGGGCCATGCCATGATGTCGATAAAGGCAACTAAGGGTCACTATGAAACATTTTCTCGCTTGCAATTGATAGGATCTCGATCTTAACCACGAAACTGTTCTTTCAGATTATTGCTGTTATGGTATTCATGAAGTATGTACATACTATATGTGACGTGCCGTCGTGTTAACAGCCAAGAGCAATGCGTTTTCTGGGTGCCTGTTTCAGAGAACAGTGAAAGTATTAGCAAACGTTTTCATGCAAAATGCATGCCTAACTATTCCTTTTACGCATTACTAAAGTAGCCATATTTGACTAGAACAACTCACCATAGTAATAAGAATCATCATAAAAGATTCACTGTGCAGTTTCCTTCTAACACGCATTTATATCATTGACATAAAATACCAATACCGGCCAAGATTTTTCTTCCTTGTAAAATGCAATGTCTCTCATAGCTAAGCACTAAGGGAATGTTAAGTGTTTTGTGGAGCATCATACACAACTTCGTGTGTTGAAATTGCAGACATTCTTTTTACGCAAAGTTTATAGACAGACACTGCGCATATACGCATTGCAAAACCAGTAGACCCCTTCAATGCTAAATAGCTTGCGACATCCACGCCGCAAATTTTCACGACTCGCGGCTTTGAAGAAGAAACTGTCGTTCAGGCATGACAGTAAAAAGAAGCCGGCATATCCTTCAATAAGTGCGGCTTGAGCCACCAATACTCCAAGCATGCACGAAGGGAACGAGCGCGTGCAGCAGCCGAGCGAGCACCGTCCTGGCCGTGACATCACTCGTAGAGGGCGCCACTCCAACTTCTCGCTGCTGATGGTCGCATCGACAGCGACCGTGGTTTTGTCCGCAGCGGTTGCGGCAAACAGTAGTTTCGTTTTGACTCAGTGCGTGCGTCGGCCACGTGCCTTCATAACTGCATAGTCGCTGTCTATGATCGCGTCGACAGCGGCCGCGGTTTCGTCCGCAGCGGTTGTGGCAAACAGTAGTTTCGTTTTTACTCGGTGCAAAGTTGTTGAGGATGAAGAGCACTGTCTACATCGCAATGGGCGGCGACCTGGCGACACTGGCGAAAAAATAATCGGGATGTGCGCGCGGCAGTGAAAATGACGAGAATTGCAGCTTTCGCAATACTTTTGTGCAAAATATAAACATGATTCACTAATTCATCAGTAAATAAAAGCGTCTTGACGTAGTAAGCACTTGTTTATTGTTTTCGTGATACCCTGGATAATTTGACATTCGGTTAATTCGGACATCTTTATCGGTCCAGTGTAATCCGAATTAATGAGGTTTTACTGTATCATCATCATCATCATCATCAGCCTATATTTATGTCCACTGCAGGACGAAGGCCTCTCCCTTTACTGTATACTCAAATTCAAATTTAGGCAAATACCGAGTACTCGTAGTATTCAATAGAATAGTCTAGATAACACACAAACGTGGAGTCTGCTGCAAAGCAGCAGAAGAAATGCTCTGATTTGTCAAAAACTAATTTGGGATTCCAGTCAAGCACACATTTTATTGACTCCATGCTAAACAGCAAGGCAATACAGTCATATATTGAAAACAAGCATTCATCTTTATTCAACAACTTGGGAGCCCTGCAAAGACTGCTGTCACTGAAGCAGCCGCATCATGCGGTGCCTAGCTCACCATGCGGAGCGCACCGTCAAGACGTATTACCTCTCCGTTTAGCAAAGGGTTCTCCACAATGGTCTGCACAAGGTGAGCGTACTCGTCGGGGTCTCCCAAACGCTTGGGGAATGGAATAGTCTCGGCCAGGAATGTGCGCACTTTTTCTGGCAGCGACTCCAGAAGCGGTGTATGAAACAGGCCTGCCAAGCAAGAATCAAGCCTGTCATTTTTCACGAGGTAAATTGCAATACAGCAGTATAGACCACTTATAATGTAAGCATTTATAGTGCAGGACCGGATATGATACAGTCCTTTAAGACTCCCGTTAATTTTCCCATGCGATCTATGTATACGCATATAGCTTACAGTGCAGTTGCGGGAGACGAAATACCGGTTACAGTGCGGCTGCCCTGAAGTTCGGCTGTCAACTGATACGGCGAACGCTCCCCTCAAACCGCACTCTGACCGTGTGCATCAAGCTCCGTGACGTTACTGTGGCGAACAACCGGCGTATATACTCTCCAACTACACGACTGCAACCCGCATGTCTGGCACCGTCGTGTGCGTTCCAACATTGCTGGCGCTTGAATAGCTCCGTACCGTACTTCTTTTTCGCCCACCGCGTCGAGACACGTCGGCCCCACATCCTAGCATTCCTCATGCGGAGCGGCCAGAATGACGCAACAGCGGGAGTGCGCGAAAGCAAATCCGCCACCACGGCTCTCTGCACATTAACAAGCATGGTGTCACACGCGCACAAGCAAACATGAATACATCTCACTCGATGACTGCGGAAACTCGCCATCAAAACGCTGTAGTGAGGAAGCGTGGCAGCAGCAGCGAGCGAATTGATCTTTGTGCTGCGTCTCGCATCAACGCGAACTAAGCCGCGAAAACACAGCGCACGGCAGTCCCCGTCGCAGATGGCTTTCAAGATACAGCGGCCCCGGCGGGCGAGCGTGCGTGAAGTAGAGCGCTCGTCCCCACCCTCCCTAACCTCCCCTTGGAACCTTGCAGCCTGGGCGGGCGCAAGCGGCAGCCCGGAGTAGAACGCGCCCCCACTTCCCTACCCTGCCCCCGGAGCCTTGCGCGACGGAAGACTGCGCACTTCCTTCCTGCTTTCCTCCCTTGTGTACGCGAGATTGAGCCGCGATCGCCGGCTCACCCTGGCACGCTTTCACTCGCACATACAGCATGCGGCGCACGGCGGCAATTTTATTGAACATGGACTTCATACGGAACCTCGCGGCGACAGCAGGAATGCGCCTGGAGTGTTCATATAATTGCTATCGCAATAACATTTTGTTTGGTTAAAGTGCGGTACTGCTTATAGTGCAGATATTCGCGACTCCGGTGACTTATGTTATAAATAAGTGGTCTAGACTGTACTAATTTCTTACACATGTTCATGATGTGGTGCAAGGCCTCTCGCATGACTGAAATTCACCAACAATGGCAGCAGCATCAACCAGCAGCAAAATAGCACGACCTTGCCAAATGATTGACATGAACACATTTCCTTTCTGAAATCATGCTCAAAATAAAACAAGCACTCACCTAAGGTTGAAAGTAATAAATATTTAAACCTTAGGTGATTGCTTATTTTATATACATTTTACATTTGCACTGCCTGAAAAGGTTTTATCAAACATCAGACTACATTTGCTTGAATTGTGTTTCATAATATATTGAGATGCTGACGCAGGCCTACCACTCTTAAAATTTGAAGCAATAGCTTTAATGCAGAGCCTCCTCCAGTGTGTTTCAATGGGCGATCTGGCCTCAGAGTGCTGCACCAAAAATAGTATTTAACTGAGCTAGTTGGTTCATAGCTAATATGAGTTTTGAACAGCTGAGCTGAAAAAAAAAACAAAAAAACTCGGGTAGACAGACAAGTACATTACTGTTCTAACTAACAACTCGGTACAGTTAGTACAGCGACTTCCTAGTCCGTCTTCCTTAGTCCTTTGTTTTTTCAGTTCAGCTGTTCAACACTCGTCTTTTCTGCACCAAGCTCACAGGTAATGCGAGTGTTGATGCCACAAAAACAGCAGCAGCACAGGAACAGAGATGTGAACAAATGAGAGAAGACGTGATCATCACACTCGCTCTCATTCTACACAACTAGACATCTCAGCAGGTGTACAACACTAAGCTATCGTTGACTTAATCAATCGTCCTTCTCCCTTCCCAATTTCACAGCTTAAGATTTTCTCCATAAACTCCCTAACTGAACTTTGCGAGGAACACTGTTAGCTTTGCTCTAGTTGCAGCTAGAACGGTCTGAACCACATGCAAATGGTGGTGGCTTTCCATTGCTGTCATTGATGTTTTCAGCGCTGCATCCTGGTAGTATGCCAAAAGTGCAATTTATCTATTCCATTTTGGTGTTCCTGTGGTGGTAGAAAATTTGTTACCATCATGCAAGAACCTCCAACCATTGTACAGCACTAATTGATAGAAGCATCAGACTCTTGCAAAGATTCAGTAAGTCTTGCCTGGTGCGATAGCGCAGCAGCGGATGCCTTGGGAAGCCAGGTCTCGTGCCAACGGCAGTGTCATGCCCACGATGCCCCCTTTGGAGGCGCTGTAGGCCACCTGGCCAATCTGGCCCTCGTATGCTGCCACACTGGCCGTGTTCACGACGACACCTCGCAGACCATCAGGGCCTGGCTTATTTTTGCCAATGAGGCCAACCGCTAGCCGCACCACGTTGAACGTCCCCACCGTGTTCACCTGCACACAACAAACGGCGACAGAGCTTGACTGGCCTCCAAAAGGAGCATGACACAATGGTCACACCTTTGTCACTCACAGGCTGCTATTACGCAAATAAATGTGCAATAAGTTCCCTGCATAAGACGCTATTTTTTCTTCAACTGTTAAGCTCTGCTTCTGTAGCTTCATGCTAGTGCTTTCAGGTGAATGGCAAGTCTGCCCTTTATGAAACTTCTCCACTTCCCACAGAATCTATCTGGTTAAAGTCATTCTTCCCTACAAGAGAATTCGCTCATTCACAGTTACAGCCAAGTGAGGCTGTAACTAAATGTGTCACTCGAACTAGGGCTTAGCACTTTGTACTAAAATAAAAAAAGGAAGTAAAATTAATTTCCTAAAAATTAGTTTTAACCAGTCTGCATTCCAAGACAACCTGGGACAAAAAAAAATAGAAAGAGGTAGAAAAATATGAAGTCTGTTCATTCAGAACTGAGCCACTTGTGCTCAATGCAGTTACTCACCATTAAAAGCACATGTTCAGCTTAGCACCCTCACCACTTGTTGAAAATCTGTCCGACTTTGTTTTGTCCACAATTTTTACCATTCATTTGTCCCAGACTTGCAGTGTAAGAGGCCGCATCCTATGTCACAGCCACCCAAATGCTGTATAACCACTTCACTACCCACACAGTAGCATTCCAGCACTCCTTTTCACAAACAGCAAAGGAATGGAATCATTTACCAGTCAATGTTGCATTATTTTCGAACCATTTCAGAAAAGTTGTTGAATATGCCTGTTACTCAAAGTACATATAATCCATTGACTGCCACGTTATGCCCACCCCTTCATGTAATGCCCTGGGACTCTCGAGGTGTTCATAAATAAACAACATAAGTAAATAAGAACTCTTCTGCCTTAACTACAAAGAGCCAGCTGAACACATTTATCTTTTCAACATTGTCCCCTCAAATGTCCACACACTTGGTCAAACAATCTATCGGTGCTGAATCCCTGCAGAAAAAAAATGGGAAGGTTGGTCTTCTAAAAAGACGGTCATGGCATCAATGACATCACCAGTATAGAAAAATTTCACACCAGAAAGTTTCCTTTTACCCCTACTCTGCAGGTGCTGGCTGCGGTATTGCATTATTGGCCAGTCCTGGGTATAGCACTAGCCAGCAACTCACATAATGCAAATCGCAGCGACGCAGTGCAGCGGATGGCATATGTAAGCGCAGACATAAGCTCCAACACAAAAATGCCTTCATTATCATGTTGACATCGCCATTTCATTGCCTTCATTCCCGTGCCTTTGTCATCACGTCGTCATCATGCAGGCATCAATCCATCATTATCGTCACACCTTTGTCATTACCCACCATGGTGGTGTAGTGGCTTTGGCGTTGCTAAGCCTGAGAACGCGGGATCAAATCCCAGCCACATTCAGATGGAGGCAAAACGCCCGTGTACTGTGCATTGGGTGCATGTTAATGCCGTGTTGCTGATAGGGAAAGAACCAGCAGCACAGACCTTGAACAGAATAACGACACGTGCGTTTATTTCACGCCATGCTCAGTCCTAGTCTGCCGGTCCGGCCAACCTGTTTCAAGCATGTTCTGCTTTCAGTCTCCACCACGAGTCAGTGGAGCCCTCCATGAAGAGTGCGCACAACTAGAGCTCACATGCATGACACTGCTCGACATTACACAACAGCTCCCCTTCTTGAGGAAGAACCGACAACTTGTTCAGAGGCTCAGATGATGGGACGGCTTCACTGCATGACCGCTGCACGTGGTGCACCTGGCATCTCCAGTGTGACCTGGTTCCAGGCCCACCTGCGGTTTAGCTCAGAGGTGGTGCTTTGTGTGGTGCACATTTCCAGTTGCTGTTCCTTGAGCCCCTTGGTTTATGTGAACCATGGCACCTATGAGTAGTAATGGTCGGATGTGGCGAGTGTTGTTGTTTCTTTCCTCCCTTTCTCGCAGCCTCCTTTTTCTCCCTGCCTCCCTTTAGCTTCCGGCCCATTAAAAACTTAGCCAGTAAATATCCTTCAGGGCCTGGTGTTGCCCTGTGTGCTAAGAGGCCTTGAGCAATGTCACTGGACTTCCGAGGGATGTTTTAGACCGCAGCTCTTAGACGCCCGTTCCTGCAGTGAGCGTCGGTGTGATCACTCATAACCCAAGGAACAAGCACAGCCAACAATGAAAGACGGCGATAGCAAAGGGAGCGTGAGGTGCAACAGAACCATGAGGCGGAGGGTATGGTGAAAGTGTGAGAAGAAAAGCGCAATGCTGCGCAAGACGGACTCTGCAGGGATGACGGCTACGAGATCGCACCAGAGTAGTGTGTGTCGTCTGTATGGAAACAAAGCGCTGCAAGAGCGGAGGTCTGTCTGGGGCGGCTGCTGTGAATCACACCCACGTTGCACCCACGTGCTGCCTCTCGTGATCTCCCGATTAGCGGGGCAGTCGCGCCCCACTTCGCTCCGTTTGCAACATGTCTGCGCCAGCCAATATATCGCGAAATGAAAACACGTATGGAGCTGCGTTCAAATTTAGCATTAGGGAGTATCATAATCATAGGTGAATTTTTGGCAATCCTGCTTCCCCGTTGCTTTGTGTATAGTGTGGGTTTGAGGGTACATGTTATATGCCCCAATTACTCAAGAACTGTGCTAATTCAGCAGAACGGAATTGCGGGCCATTATCTGATCGAAGCACGCCTGGAGTGTCACAGTGAGTGAAATAATGGCCAAGAAAATTGGTGACAATTTTTTTTTTAGTAGCCTCGAGTTCTTACAGCTCAAAGAACTTTGAATAGTAGTCAATAGCAATCGTAGTTCTTCCCTTCACGAATAGAATAAATCTGTGCCAACCACTTCCCAAGGGCATTCTGGGAGGTGTGTCCAGAGAAGGCACTCCCCGTCGGGAACTTGGTGGGGCATCTGCATACTAATACCTTAAAATCTTGGTTGATCCCAGGTCACAAGGCAGACTGCCGTGCTCTAGCCTGGCATCTGATGATGCCTTGGCGTCCCGTGTGAAGTCATTGTAGCACTTTTTGGCAAAGACTTAGGTAAGGACGAGCCTTGTTCCTCGGAGCAGAAACCTCTGTATGACTGAAAGTTCCTCAGCTACACTTGCCTATCTATGTGCTTCTTACTAGGACACTTTGGCACTGAGTAATGCATGCCAAATAAAGTGGTAGCTCGTTCTGTAATGCTGCCCTGTTCCTTTTGAGCATCTCAGCTGAGGCTGGAAGCTGCTTGATTGTCAGGTGCTGATGCGAGGGCTTCACCTGAGTACTGTAAGGGTTTCCGTGACAGCACGCCATGCTTAGTCCTAGTCTGCCGGTCCGGCCAACCTGTTTCACGCATGTTCTGCTTTCAGTCTCTACCACGAGTCGGTGGAGCCCTCAAAAAACGCATGAAAAAGCTTGGAGTGTGCACTTGCTCTCCTGGAATGTGGGAGATAAGTCAAACTCAAGCACACACATGCGGAAATGCTGTAGTCGTGGTGCCATCTCATCAATGCGTTTTGTTGAGAATAAAGGTACTATAGTGGCTTATGGTCAGTCTCAATGTGAAATTGCAGACCTAGAACACACATCCTAAAGTGTTGGTGTGTCCACATCACAGCCACTGCCTCTTTCTCAACCTGAGCATATTTTTGTTCTGTAGGTGACAATGCCTTAGAAGCATATGCCACTGGTTGATGCTGTGCTTCATTGTCTGCTTGCAAAAATACAGCCCCTATGCCGTATGATGACACATCTGCTGATATAATCAGGGGCTGCAGTAGTGAAGGACTGCCACTGTTGCCAAGTCTGCCTTGACCTCGTTGAATGCCCTCTGTTGGGCTTTG
This sequence comes from Dermacentor silvarum, assembly GCF_013339745.2. NCBI lineage: Eukaryota > Metazoa > Arthropoda > Arachnida > Ixodida > Ixodidae > Dermacentor > Dermacentor silvarum. The sequence goes on along the minus strand of NC_051161.1, from coordinate 174,819,156 downwards.
TGCCAACACTCACTTGATTCGTTGAGGAGCAGCTCCCTCAGTGGTTTTCTCTTTTCAGCTAAGTCCCGGTAGTCACCATGTCCAGAAACGATCTCGGTTCAATCATGTTCTCGGGCGGTGACATCTTTCCGACATCTCAGAGTCTGCAGTGATGCTCTCTTTGTCCAAGATGTGCCCTAGAAATTTGACTCTTGTTTTCCCTAATTCAGATTTCCGTGGTTTCAGAGTAATTCCTTCATCCCTGAGGCGTTGAAGCACTGCTGCCAACCTGACATCATTGTCTGTCTGGTCCTTTCTAAACACAATGATGTCATCTTTGTGACAAGCTTGTCCAAGCAGTCGTCCCAAAACCTGCACGATTTCCCTCTGGAAGAATTCTGGTGCTGTTGCAATGCCGAAGGGTGGACACAGGGATTGGAACCTCCCAAACGATGTTACGAAGGTGGTCAAATCTTGTGACTGGTGCAAGTGGCATCTGCCAGTACCCAGCATTAGCATCCAGCTTCATAAACAGTCTTGCGTCAGCCAGCCTGGCCAAGTTCTCTTCAACTGTCGGCATGGTCACTCGCTCGCGAATCACTTGCTGGATGAGTTGTGTGTAATCGATGCAGATCCTCATCTGGTCATTTTGTTTCTTCACAGTGACCATTTGTGCACACCATGGTGTTGCATGTTGAACGTGTCTAACCATTCCAAGCTTTTTCATCCTTTCAAGCTCCTTTTTGACTGTTGGAAAGCAGCGAAACTGGAACCCGTCCAGGCACACATGGCGTGGCACTTGGTTGCAGCATCACTTTTTAAATTGTTGTCATCTCGCCTAGTCCACTGAACAGAGTGCGGAACTGGGGTCTCTCCTGAGGAGACATTCTTAGCCATGTTTGGCTGTGGGTTCCAGCTTCAACTGCCTCACTGTGCAAAGACACCAAGAGATCGTATGGCTGATTGTCCCAGAAGTGTTGCTTGCAGTCCTTGTACTACAAACATGCGTTGGCATGCTGAGCTTCCTTGCCAAATGATTGTTGCATCAAACATTCCCTTCATCTTGATGGGTGCTCTTCCTGGGTCAAAGAGTTTCTTGTCCGCAGGCATCAGCTCACCCATACACCCAACGGAGTGGCAGCCAATGGCGACAGTCAAAGTGGACAGTCCACTAGGTGGACCTTGTTCTCTGTGTGCTCCACTCTTCTCCCTGCTTGTAAATGCTCTCAAGCACCGGCTTGTCGTCCTGACACTGTCACATACCTTTCCGTAGTTCTTGCATCCCGATGCTCGGCACTGCTTTTTGATATGCTGCTGAGCACTGCCGCACCATCTGCAATGTTTTGTACGGTTGGGCTTCCACAGGCGGCTTGCTCGACTTCTCTGGTTGCATATCTGTAGTCGTTTCGTCCCTTCTGGTGCCGTATTTCCTCCAATATTGCATTTGCTGTGGCCTCGCGTAGTTCATTCTGCTGTTTTCTTATATCTCAGAGTTGCGTGCTATTTTCGCAGCCAACTGTAGCGTGAGCTTTGGGTCTAGTTGCACTTTCTTACTCGAACTGATGTTCCACAACCCGATAACAAGACGGTCGTAACTGAGTTCTTCCTTCAGTGTGCCGTACTTGCATGTTTCAGTCAGCTTACGTAAATCCGTGATGAAGGATTTGACACCTTCACCTGGCTGCTACCTTCTGCGGTTGAATCTTGCACACTGAAAAATCACCTTCATATACATGGAATGAAATAGTGCTTAAACTTTCTCTTGACCCAGGCATAGTCAGTGACTTCAGCGTCTGTTAGCTTTAGGGATGCTAGGACATCTGTGGCCTCTTTTCTTATCATGTACAGAAAACTGTTACTTGTGTTTCGGTGTTGCACATGTGAAGACCAGACATGATACGGTATGGTTTCCACCATGCAATCCAGTGCTTCCAGTCGTTGGGATCTCTCAAGCCCAATATTTTTGGCAGTTCTATGGAAAATGGATGGAAGAAGTTCCTCCCATTTTGACGCGGCACCACTTCACTTTGTGCAGTGTTGTCTTCTGTTCCGCCTTGCATGCTGGATGTTCTCTGGTTTACCGGTTTCAAGTCGTCTTCTTGCTTATCCATGTTCACCACTGCTACCATGTTGTGTTGCCAACGGGGAAACAACGAGTGAGACTGACTTTGAACAGAGAAACAACACTTGCGTTTATGTCATGCCATGTTCAGCCTTAATATGCCGGTCCGGCCGACATGCTCAGTGCACGCTCTGCTTTCAGTATCCGCCACGGGTTGTTGGCGCCCTCCATGAAGAGAGCGCTGAACTAGAGCTCGCACGACACCCAGGTGGTCTGGAGTACCCCACTACGGCGAAGTTGCCTCATAATCATGGTTTTCAATCAATCAAAGAACTTTATTTCACCAAAATTTCAACATGAAGATTTACACTGAAAAAGCTGCCAAATGACAGCTTGACAGAGCCCCCAGCCACCCATCGCCAGTAAGGATACAGGGTACAGCACTCATAACCTTTACCATGACAAATTATAAAAAAATAAGCAAACATTAGAGTGTGATCTCAAACAATTGTCACGCACTCAAGATTTGTACCGCAGTGGACTGCTAGTACAGATGTGAGCAGCCTTGTCTAGAACGTGGGAACGGCATCATCCGGGACTCTCCAGAGCCAGCCAGCGATGTCTAACGCTAGTTGCTGGGTCCAACGTCTAATGGTAGGTGCTGGGCACGTTTGGGCACAGCAACTACCATTAGACGTCGCTGGCTGGCTCGGGAGAGCCCCGGAAGCTGCTGTTCCCGCATTTTGGATAAGGCTGCTCACATCTGTACATGTGTACAAGTAAAATGATAATTTCAACACGTATTTCTAGAAAAAAATATATGTGCACAGTGGAATTCAGAAATGCACTTTAAGACATGTGTACAACATCCGAATAATTCACAAAACAAAATTGAAAGCGCAATGAAACACTAATATAAAAGGCATGTTTTAATTTTCACAGAAATAATCACCTTATTTCTTTTTTCGTAAGGAATGAAATGTCTGTTTGTAGCGAGTCATAGTAGTTTAATGCCATTGGCAAGATCTCTTGGATGCAGTACGCTCCTTACTACGTGTGAGAAAATGGAACATGCCAAGGCGGTTGATATCGGAAACGACAGGGAACAGCGTTTCGCTCAACGTGCGCAAGATTGAGAAAGGTATTTCATTTGCTGAGTACTGCCTTTTTGTAAGAGTATAGTAGTTTGTAATTATATGACTGATATTTTAACGATCCTATGTTTTTTGAAAAGAGGGGTGGTGTGTTCTAGAAAGGAAGCATTTGAAATTACCCGAACCACTTTTTTCTGTAACCTGCTCAGTTTGGGTATGCTGTAGTTTTACCCCACACCAGCAGAAGCGAGAAGTAAAAAGGGTGATGTATCTTTTTATTGAAACTGATAGCGTATGTCGATGACGGTTCAATAATCCTACACACTTACCCAATTTTGACGTTAACATTTTTACTTGGTCATTCCATGACATGTGTTCATTGAAGATGATGCCAAGTATTTTAACACGTTCTTTAATACAGACAGTGTTTGGACCTAGGGTAAGGTTCTCGGGTATCGCAGCCAGTGTTCCAGAAGGCCAAAGCATTCTTACACCCTGTCAACATGGGTTTAGAAAGGGAAGGTCAACTGATACAGCCGTCTTGTCCTTATCTGAACTTATTAACTTCCACTTAAATAACAACAGAACAGTTGTAGGTATATTTCTCGACATTAAAAAAGCTTTTGATACTGTCAACCACAGCTTATTCTTAAACAAACTAGAATGCTATGGCTTTCGTGGAATGTGCCTAGAATTCTTTAAAAGTTATCTAGAAAACCGTAAGCAGGCAGTGCAAGTAGCTGATACCAGGTCCGAGTTCCTTGAAACAACTGTAGGCATTCCCCAAGGCTCAGTTCTTGGGCCAATATTTTTTTCATTGTATATTAACGACCTTCCTTGCGTAGTAAAAAACTGTTCAATATTTATGTACGCTGACGATACAGCTCTCATATGTGCCCAAGACTCTCCGGACCATACCTTTATTTGTGCGAATTCAGAGCTTAACGATATCCACAAATGGTTCTCTTCAAACAAACTAACGTTAAATACACAGAAAACCAAGTATATTGTTTTCAATTCACCGCGCAAACTTCTGCAAGAACACTCACGTACACTTACACTAAATAATTCAGCGCTAGAACGAGTGAATTCAATAAAATACCTAGGCGTTATTCTTGATGAATCTTTTAACTGGAAACCTCATATCGACGAAGTCTGCAAGAAACTCAGTAAAGCTTGTTTTCTCTTGCACAAATGCCGAAACATATTTGACATACCGACATTAGGAATAATTTATTTCAGTATATTTCATAGCCATATAAATTACTGTTTAGTTACCTGGGGTCACACATACCGCACATACCTAGAACCAGTTATTATACTCCAGAAAAGAGCCCCCCCCCCCCCCAATACGCTTTATTACAAATTCAGACTACACTGCACATACGCTACCACTCTTCCGAAGCCTGAACATCATGCCGTTCACCATTCTAATTGATTGTAGAACTGCACTAATGGTCCAAGCTAGTATTAGCACCAACTATCCAGTCTGCTCATCACATGTTTTATGTTCTCGCTACGAAAGCCGTAACAAAGTAAAAGGCAACTACCTTACTCAGCAAACAAAAAATGTTTACGGTAATAGAAAACTTGCAGCTCATGGAGTCGCCGTGTGGAATAACCTTCCACTAGAAATAAAACAGAGTAGAAATTTCTCCTTAGCATTGAAAAGACATTTTCTAAGTAATATATAGCCACTTAATAAATTACCTGCTAAGAATCCCCCCCCAAAATGTTTCTCTTTTCTTTTTTCAGAACGAGTAACCATTTTCAATAGACCGATCCCACCGACTGATCTGCGCATGCGCCGGTTTTCTGGAAGTAGCACTGCCACCATTTTGGTTGTAGTCAACTGGTCAACCACACCACCGCAGTCTGCGCTTGTTGAATACTGCGCACGAGCTTCCCAGACTCCACCACCGAGAAACATTCGTCATGTATTTTAAGAAATGACATCGGCTGTTCATTACAGCATGCGAGGCGAACGTTGAAAAGTTCCTGCTGCTCTTTCATTTCGGTTGTTACCCACTTGATTACGCGTTGAGTATTGTATATTTGTTCGAGCTTTGTATGTAATAGAAGCTGATGTACGCGGACGTTTTGCGTTACTATTTTTGGACACGTGCATCTCGGTGACTGCAACGTTATGTTTGCTTAGCAACGGACATAATAGGATTTGTATACCTGTTGGAGACAGGTTTGAGATGTGGCGCCGAAACTTCTGTGCCCTAATGATGCTTACCTACATGGGTTTCGCGCACGACTTGCAGACTTCGGTAACAGCGATATCTAGAAGTTCTTAGGTAAGCTAGGCGGCGTTTTTAACATCAAAACGCCGATAGTCAATCATCGCCAAGTCATCGATAGCCAATCAATAGCTAATCGATAATCAATCAATAATCAATAAATTCCGGAAAATGCTGGGCATGACTTGGTAGTGCTTAGCCTAGCCCAAATACCCTTACTTTAAGCCAATCAATAGCTAATCGATAATTGATCAATAATAATTAAATTTCAGGAAATGCTGGGAATGACGTGGTAGTGCTTAGCCTAGCCCAAATACATGGCCAATACCATGCGACAGACAGACAGACAAAGAACTTGAGAACAAAGGTCCTGAGAAGCTCCGTTGCACCCTCTCAGGGAGGCGACGAAGCCGCGGGCCACACCCACGTCGGGACGGGGAGACCGAGCTCCAACGCCGCATCGTGAGCTATGCGATACCATGCGATAGCCAATGAATATCTAACCGATAATCGACAAATAATCTATAAATTCTGGCAAATCTAAGTACACGGGCGTTTTCGCATTTTGCCCCCATCGAAATGCGGCCACCATTCGTCCCCGTGTTTCTTCTCGCGCTGTGTATTGCCAGTACCGCCTATTAATCCGTTGGATTCATGTCTCTCAAAGCTTTCGCTCATTAGAAAACAAATATAATCCGAAGCCTTTGTTCCTTGTGTGGTTGTAGCACCCAGGAAGGCAGCAGGTCAATCCACCCATCGCACGACGGCTCTACACGAACCGTAAAAATTGCCAAAAATAGTTCGGAAACAGGACGCACAGGCACTCCGGGCGGCTGGAGTGGCCGGATGACTACAAGTACCAGCATGCACCACGGCAGCGGTGGCGTCGTGAAACTGGCCAGTGGGATCGGTCTATTGACTACCATGTATACTTGTGTTGTACGTTATTGTATTTGTGTATAAACCCTCTTACAATGTGTTATGCTTATTATATACATGAAACTGTTGATTGTACAATTCTAACAATATGTATGCTAATGTTGTTAAACTTACTTATATAAATGCAGGAAACGTTTTAAATTGTATTGCAGCGTGATAATCATGTTATAATTAGTTTTCTTTAAGTATTATAATATTAGTAAAATATTTTTGTTTGTATCATTATTGTTTCGTTGTGACATGCTCTTTTTCATAATTATACTTGAATGAATCCCAACTAGCCTCTGGCTAGGGATTCAGATGCACTCCCCATTTCATTTTTGTAAATTGTTTCATGTCAATAAAATTCAATTCAATTCAAATGGTCATTCGATTGTCATCATTCCTTCGTCATCATCCGCATGTTGGAATGTCACAAGTTTACGTTGAGCGAGGCGTTTCCCGTGAAAATGTGTCCCTTTTGGTTGCGTGCTCTACACTTGGAAATGGTTGCTAAAGAACAGTAGCATTCCTCAGTAACGCCAACGAAAGCTTTACCCAGAGCACATCTCGGGGAACTAAGTGGTGCAGAATGTGGTGACGCCAATCCACAGAGCAGACTGTAGCGCCCATCGACGCCAGTCCACGTGTCGGTAAACAAGGACTCTCAACAACTTAGAGCCGTCTTGTGGTTCAAGTTTGCCAAAGGGATTCACAATGGACATGCTTGGTGCAAAATTGGTGCTCATTTTTGTCAGTAAACTGTATGGAACATGCACTACACAGAGCGTGATCATGGTATGTGCAGTGCGAATTCCATCCCGTTTTGAAATTGTTCTCGTGGTTTATGCAGAACAAAGTGTTTATCCAGTGTAACTGGACTGGTATTTGCGGACTGTGGAGAATTTGTTTAGCGTTCAAAGGACAAAGACATAAAGATACCAATGAATGTGATCACTACTATCTACTGTTTATGCACACCCAGAAATAAAAAAAATAATACCGTAAAAACCCGCGTATAATATGAGGTTTTTTCCTGTTATTAGCGTCCGAAACTTCAGCGTCCTATTATATGCGGATCTGAACGAAAATTTCAGTCGGAAAGTTGAGCTCCAAGTTTTGGTTTCATTATTGCTGTGTGGCTATGGATTGGCTTCGTTATTGCTGCCTGGCTACAGCTTGGCTTCACTACAGCAACACGGCTATGGCATCGTTTCTTAATTGTTCAGTGCGGACCTTGGCAGCTCACATGTTAACCACGCTTTGCGAAGTGCATCGTTCTTTTTCCACAGTGAAGCAGCACGATGTCAGGGCCACGAAAACATCTACACTGCTGCTTTCAAGCGAAAGGCGATTTTAGCTGCAGAAGACATTGGCAACAGTGCAGCCGGGAGGCAGTTTGGCGTCACTGAGGGAAGCATTAGTGGATGCTGACGACAGAAGGAAGCCCTTTTCGCGTGTAGCGGAACGCGAAGAAGCTTTCGCGGCCTGAAGAATGGGACATTCCCGGAAATTGAACTTGCCCCGACGAAATTTGTATAAGAACAGCGAGCCGCGCAACTTGCTGTGAGCATGGAGCTTACGCAGGCAAAAGCTAGGGAGCTTGCAAGAGAAAAAGGGATACTGAGCTCTGCCTCTAAAGCGAGCGAGCACTGGATGTATCGCTACATGTTCCGTGCTGGATTTTCATTGCACCGGTGAACTTGAATTTCGCAAAACCTGCCCGAATCGTTCGAAGAGCTGCTTCTGGCTTTCCAGTGCAACATTATTTAGTCGCGCAAGTCCAAGAACTTTCAGGTATGGCAAATTGGCAATGCTGACCAAACACCAGTTTATCTGGCCATACCATCGCCCCTCACCGTGCACAAAAAGGGCTCTAAACAAGTTTCCTGTCCGGTCACTGGGAATGAGAAGATGCACGTTAACGTCATGTTGTCGTGCACGGCAGACGGCCACAAGCTCCCACCCTGGGTCAAGCGCTAGACAATGCCAAAAGGTGAGGAGCTGCCGAAAACTGTTGTCATGAGATGCCACGAGAAAGGGTGGATGAATTTCTTGTGCTCGACAGGGTCCATGTGGTGTAGGTGGCCCGGCGCACTGTTGTCGTTCCCGTCCATCCTCGTGCTGGACACGTTTCGTGGTCATTTGACCGACTCAGTGAAGAGGCTGTTGCGCGGTTCTGGCACTGAACTCATCCCAGGTGGTCTCAGTTGCAGCCTCTAGATGTTTGCGTCAACAAGCCCTTCAAGGTCAAGCGGTGCTATGCAGAGTTGGTCAGGTGAACCTCCAGTGACTGGGCGGCTGAAGCGCCAGCCACGCTGGGCTCAGACCTTGTGCGGCGCACTTTCAAGAAGTGCGGGATCTCGAATACGCTTGGTGGCACCTCTGGGAAAATTTGTCGGACAAGGCATTGTCCGACGACAGGGATTGAAGTGCAGAGTCCAATTTAAATAAATGTTTTCCCCGAGTTTTCCTGACTCCTTTTCTTTACCATTTCCCGTTCCAGAAATTTCACCTCGTACAGCAGAACCCCGCTGGTACGTTTTTCACGGGACCAAAAAAAAAAATAACGTAAGAGCCGGGAAACACAAGAGCCGAGAAATAGGAAAAATTGAGAAATTAGAGTAGTGTTGAACTGCACACAATATTATTTTAAATGTTACGGGTGAAAAAAAAGTCGTAGTTTCGCCCGAAAGCCGAAGCATCGATTCGATAGCAAATTAGTAGACAGCTATACAAAGTAAGGATGGTAAAGTTTTATCGTCCATATAAACTTGTAATCATTCGCTTATTAACCACATTAACAAGCATGGTGTCAGCGCTCACAGGCAAACATGAACACATCACACTCGATGAGCGCGGACATGTGCTGTCAAACGCTGGCATGAGGAAGCGCCACTGCAGAAGCGAGTGAAGTGACCTTCGTGCTGTTGTCTATCACTTTTAAGCAAACTGTGCGCCGAGAACACGCAGCACGCACAAAGCTACCAGCCGCCGACGCACCTAGACTGCCTAGACTCTGCTCCCAACACAGATTGCTTTCAAGATACAGCCCACGTGCCGCCGTGCAGTACGCAGTTGATGCCAGAGTACAACGCCGCCCGCTATCCCTCCCTCCTCGCTCCCTCGCAGGTGCCTCGAGTGCAACGGAAGAAGGCACACTTCCTCCCTGCTTTTCTTTCTTGCGCGCGCGAGACGCGGTCGTCGGCTCCCCTCGCACTGCGGCGACGGCGTTATCGCCCTTGGACTTTATATGGAACATATATAAGCCAAAACCAATTTTAGGGTGTGGGAAACCTCAGGTCCCATGACCGCCACACGCGCAGCGAACGTCGGGTCAGGCGCATGCGCGGCAAGGAGAGTTGGGAGAGGGGAAACTTTCCTTCCGCGGGCGGCGCACGGGAATCGCAAGCGCTATCAGCGCCACCGAGTGGGTCACGTGAGATCCCGCTGACATCGCCCGGGTCTCTTTGGTCCTCAGCAAGCGTCGATGGCGGAAGTCTCCGCCGCCGCTCCCGTATTCCCGCACGTGGTTAGTCAACCGTGTTCTCAGCGGCAAACGCCGCAGCCCCCCCGTATTCCCCAGTTGGTAAGTCGGAAGCCCTTCTTTACCTAGTGTATTATTCTCTTGTAGGAAACCCTCAGCGATGTCAACTATAGCTAGCTGGCCTGCTCGAAGTGTTAGTTGCAGCCGTAATAAATGCTTTCAGAGTGTACACGTGGTTGTCGTCTATTGTTTCCTCGAGATTGTACCGGACCGCGTTTAATGCGCAGGCATGCGCCAACTGCGGGGCTCGGTGTGTCAAGGCGGAGGGCCGTTGGAATTCCCCCCTTATCCCGACAAGGGCCACAACGCGTCACAGACACATCTTTAGATAGCCCCGGCACTTTGGGCGGCCAATGCCATCATCAAGCCACCAAGCCAAGCGACATAAAATGTCAAAATGGCCGCTCGGGCCTGCGCAGGGTGGCAGTTCGCAACATATGATGCGGAAACAGTCCCACAGTTGCGATGCAACAGCGTGGTTACCAATGCATTGGGTTCTATCGGAGTTGCGCCGGGACCGGCCGAAAGCGACATAACAGCCGGGAAAATGCAGCACCCGGGAACGCAACAGTGGGGTTCTACTGTATTATATTTGGGTTCATATTTTACGCGGGTTTTTATGGTACATGTTTGCTTCACAGCGAAGCATTCAAAAATTCATATTCTGCTGCGTGCACCAAAATACAGACTGCACTTACATGAGGTGACATTCCTTTTGGTAAATTTGCACAAGCTCATCATTTAAAGTATTCATTCTTCAAGCAGGCATGCATGCGCTCCCTTTGCACTTTTGTCTTGAAAACATGTTGATGCCGTGGTAATAATAGCAGTGTGCAGAGCTCACCATAACCACTTTGGTGAAGTCTTCCAGGGCATGAGGCAAGTCCTTGTTGAAGTTGTATGTCTTAAAGGCCACGCCGATACCCGCACAGCTCACAGCTACATCCAGGCGCTGGAACTTGTCCTTAATGGTGGCCAATGCTTTCCGAACATCATCCTCAGATGTCACCTGGCAAGAGGAGAATGTCACTCGGTGAAAGTTGTTTGACCAGTCTTGCTCCGACACTCGGAGAAACAGCGCAATATAAATGAGGAACACTGAGGCTGCCATTGCTGCGACACAGACTTCACCAGCCACTTAAAACGTGTTAACTGGCACTGGGCTGCAACCATCCAATAAACCCCCTTGCAATTTCATGTAGGTGCAGGGTAGCTTGTAAAATTGCAATCTTGAAATCAAGTGCCATGTCGCATGCGTGAAGCATGCTCTGGCCAAGGCTCCCATTACCAAGAAAGAGCATTTTGGGCTTTACATAAATTTTGCCCTTTACTGTATGGCCACCCATTTGATGCTGTCACACCGTCATCAGGCACCTCAACAATCTGATGTTCACATTGTCCACTGCTCTGGGCACAAGCATGCTGACGAGGGTTCCCCACTCAACCATCTTGTCAAACATTGCCCCCCTTTCCTCTAATCAGAACAGCACAATTGCACTTGCGTTGCGCTGATGTGGTCAACTCCCTTTGGACACTCTGCCATCACATTTGCCACTTCGTGCTCAGGAACACTATGTTACGCTGCTGCAACTACCACGTCCAATATCAAAAATAGAGTTTTGTCAAACCACACCTCTTGTATTGGGACATCTGTACATGCCCTTTGTGCCAACGCCAAGAATACTCAATAACACTGACAACTAGCTTTTCCAGCATACTACTGGCACAGATTGTACATTGACCTATTGGCTACCAAATATTACGCGCACCACGTGGCCTGCCATTTCATCTACTTTTGCCCCATACATGTGCTACACAAGCTGTTGCATTTGTTTTATAATGCTCTACACTGAAAAAAAAAATGCAAATATATAATTTTTGTTTCCAATATGAAGTAGCACTTTTCATTCTGAACCCTAGCTCAATTTTGAGATCAACTTTTATGAGGAAAAGCTTGAAACACCCTGCAGCACTGCAATGTATCTCTCTTTTTGCTTGCACCACACACTGCTGCGATGCATTTTGTTTGGCGGAATCTGACGTGGGAAATACACCCACTGCACTGCTTTAGGTTTCGAAACATGTTCCTATTTGCGAATGTTCCACTAATATAAAGTAAAAGTTCACCGAATCAAACCAACCGTGAAGTTAACGCATTGACAGCATCTTCACCAGCGTATAAATGCTGGAGCAGCATCCACGAATAGCATTTTAAGCCCGTAATTAATACTTCTCACCCGGATTTGGCTATATAGTAGCCCTTATCTTACATTCAGCAGTTGGCAGCCAATGCGTTAATGTCCGCAGGTACCTTTGGTCTGGTATAGTCAGACCTTGTTACAACACCGCAATTTTGGCACAATACTTCACTATAGCCAAAATTCGGCATATATATTTCAGCATTATATAAAAATTGTCTAATGCAACCACAAGATAGTCTGCAACTAGCCTGAAACTAACAGGACACTTGACTGAACCAAACCAGTTTTACACTGGTTTGGCTTTTTTTTTTTTTCATGTATTGTAATCATGTATTGTAATCAAAAGAATGTGTAATAAAGAAAGAAATGCATGAACTGCAGCAGCAGCATTATGTGCGTGTGTTTGCACTATGCTCAAAGTAATGCCTTGTTGGGCAAATTGAGTTGATGTTGAAGAGTGACGGCGTACAGGCTGGCCTGTGGAGTGCAGGCATGCTCTGGGAAATTCCATTGTGCGCTTAGCAAACTTGGTATACAAAGTTCTAAAATGTATGCAATTGTTATGAAATTGTGGCAGCACTTTGAAATGAACATCAATTTGATACATCCATGCTTACTACTGTAATGAGGACTGTACTGCATGGCAACAACAAAAGACATCTTTACATTCAACTGGCCCATTACAGGCTCCTGCCACGCCCAGCTCATCTCTTTCGAGTCAGTATTGAGCACTACCACCTTGTACCCCTGACAGGCAATCAGTGGATTATTGTGGCTGTTATTGAACTAAAAGTGTCACTACAGCTGCAACTCACATTGTTGCTGTCCTAATCTTGCACAATTTGGTTGTTTGGCACAGTGCGCTCCAAAAGGGGATAATCTGACGTCATCCAAGAACTGTTGATAGAGTGGTGCAGTTACCATATCCCCAAGATTAAATGACCCCGAACAATTGTTGGCCGGTGGAACATTGTCTAACCTCTATATGCACTGCTGCAATTGCACTCCAAATTTGCAGACAATTAAAGGAATGAAGATGGTTAAGCCGTGGCGTAGTATCACTAATAGCAGTGACACATGTCTGATTCAGCCCTCGATTGCCTAGTGTAAAGAATTGTGATGCTTAAACTGTTGTATCGTTTATGGATGCCCACACGTGCACGAATGACACGTTAGTACTGCCTTTTAATTGATAGCCAGTATTTGTGGTGTCCTTGTTTTGCATGTCTGCCTTTTCCGTACCATGAACTTGCGCAGCTTTCTGTCAGATCAGCGTGCTATGTGGTTCAAGCACGTTGATGCCAAGCCAAAAGCCGCAGGTATTTTAGTAGCCACCACAACGAGGTCCCAGCAATCACTTGAGGTAATTTAGTGCTTCTAAAAGGGCATTCTGCAAAAAAAGGCCGTGCAAGAGGTTGGATAAAATAAATGTTTGGTTGTAGCCATCGAGAGACACAAGGATGAAAAGTGTCTTATGACAGCTGGCCATGACACGCTTGGTCTCCTACCCTGTTTCAAGTATTCTGTCACAATGGCCAATAGGCTGTAGTGTATTCTTAAGCACATACGTTGCCTGGGGTGAAGATGCAGCCATTGCCAACTTCTTTGGCAACATCCTCTCCCTTGGAGGTGGGCAGGTCAAAAATAGCCACCTGCGCACCTTGGCGGGCAAACCGTGCTGCAGTTGCCTTGCCAAGCCCGGAAGCACCGCCAGTCACCAAGGTCACAAGACCCTGCAGTGAGAGGATGCATGTCGCACTACAGCAAACAGCAGCAGCACAAACACAAGAGTCGAGAGAAGTCTTGCTTTACGTTGGCCCACTCCGGCCAGCTCAGCCTCGTTCTCCACCCTTGAGAAATGATCGGGATGCAAACTTGTGCATGTCCATCCTGCTGCTAAGTACTTTGTCTTCCTAAGGCAGATTTGGATTCTCAAAATCTGGGAACTCACTCAGCACCTTTATAAATGACCAGTGCAATTTCCCATGAGGGGCTTCAGCAGGATTGTACTCACTTAGGCTGGTTGGTAGTCCATGGCTTATTGTGAGAAACAGTGCAAAGGTGGGACACAAAAGACAAGAGACCATGTTATATCATCATCAGCCTCTATTTATGTCCACTGCAAGACGAAGGACTCTCCCTGCGATCTCCAATTACCCGTCTTGCGCTAGCCGATTCCAACCGTGCGCCTGCAAGTTTCCTAACTTCATCACCCCACCCAGTTTTCTGCTGTCCTCGAATGCACTTCCCTTCTCTTGCTTTCCATTTTGTAACTCTAATGGTCCACCGGTTATCCATCCTACGCATTACATGGCCTGCCCAGCTTCCTTTTTTTTTTCTCTTAGAGTCCATTAGAATATCAGCTATCCCCGTTTGTTCTCTGATCCACACCGCTCTCTTCCCGTCTCTTAACGTTAGGCCTAAGATTTTTCATTCCATCGCTCTTTGTGCGGTCCTTAACTTGTTTTCGAGCTTCTTTGTTAACCTCCAAGTTTCTGCCCCATATGTTAGCACTGGTAGAATGCAATGATTGTACACTTTTCTCTTCAACAACGGTGGTAAGCTCGTAGTCTGGATTTGGCAATGCCTGCCGTATCTACTCCAACCCAATTTTATTCTGTAAATTTTCTTCTAGTAATCAGGATCCCCTGTGAGTAATTGACCTAGATAAACGTACTCCTTTACAGGCTCTAGAGGCTGACTGGCAATCCTGAATTCTTGTTCCCCTGCCAGGCTACTGAACATCATCTTTGTCTTGCGCACATGTCTTGTGCAGGCTACTGAACCCTATCTTTGTCTTGCGCATATTAATCTTCAACCCCACTCTTACACTTTCACGGTTAAGGTCCTCAATCATTTGTTGTAATTCGTCCCCATTGTTGCTGAAGAATATATTTATATATGTTATGTAAATAAAGAGTGGACAAGCAATAATGGAATAATGCAGCACTTGATCGTGTCACTCTTTGTCCGATCTTCGTGGTGTACTTCACAATAGGGCTAACTATGGAGGAAGCCAGCAGTCATGGCAAAGTTGAGGTCATGCACATAAATGAGCAGCATAAAAGTGAACAGCAAGTGAACTGCTGCCATATCAGCAGAACAATGCATATGTCATGTGGTTTTACAAGAATGCCATCTTTGGTGCTTTCCAGCTGAACCTGCAGGCTCACCATAAACGGCCATCATCAATCTCATTGAGCCAATGATAAATAGATAAACACAAACAAATGCTTGGAAAACACCTTAGGGGGTTTTACTGGAGATCTCACTAAAGATTTATTCAACTCACGCCACCAGACACTGACAAAGTGTGTGATGGCAGACTCCACGAAGCAGCCACTGCAGTATACACAGACATACACTGGAACAATGCTGGCATGCAGTGGAACTCGGGAACAAGAGATTCCTTAGAGACACCAAAGGCTGTCACGTCTTTATTCATCAATTACCCCACAGCGCCCATTACAGCAGGGGGTCACTCAAACTTGATTGCTACAACAGTTGGCATACATCTTGGCAGGGTGCAACTATCATCAGTTGTAATGAGGTTTTCGTTCCCTATTAATTCCACTTTTATTATAGTAAATATAAAAATTTTAATCTCAGTTTATTGCGGCGAGCAGATTCCCATCCTAGCTCAGCCTTCATTGCAGTGCAGCTACCGCCCCAAGACGAACCTGGCAGCACGGCTTTGCATTTGTTCTAGAGCGGCAATGAAGGTTACCTCGGTGGGGTCCCACCCACACAACACAGCCATAGTCTAAGATTGGTTGAACACAAGTTGTATATGCCATACGTTCTAAATTCGCATGTGAACATCGCAGGTTTCTCTGAATGAAATTCAAAGCTTTACCAGCTTTGGCTATGACACTGTCTACCTGAGGTTTTCACGAATATTCAGACGACAGTAGCACACCTAGATACTTATACGTACTGCCTTGCTTCAATAGTACATTGTTCAGATGATACCGTGACTGAATTGGTTTCTTCTTTTTAGTAAATGAGATATGTACACACTTTGCTATGTTCAAAGTCATTTTCCATTTAGTACACCAGTCATGAATAAGTGATAAGTCGTTCTGAAGTTCAATTGTATCATTGTGATGGACAATCTTTTTGTACACAACACAGTCATCCACAAACAACCGTATAGAAGAGGAAATTCCGGCAGAAATGTCATTAATATAAATCTAAAAAAATAGCGGACCCAGAACTGAGCCCCGTGGGACTCCTGATGTAACATCTGCATATTCGGAGCATTTTCCATTCAGTATTACACATTGCATTCTTCGGGAAAGGTAACTTTCAATCCATTTAAAAACAGTTGCATCAATGTTTAGGGTATTAAGCTTAAACAATAAGAGTGAATGTGATATCGTGTCGAAGGCTTTCCGAAAATCCAGGAACACACCGTCTACCTGTCCTCCTGCATCTACGCTCGATATTATGTCATGATAAAACTCAACTAGTTGTGTTGTGCAAGATAGTCCCCTACGAAAGCCATGCTGCTCGTTAATTAGTACCTTATGCTCATTTAAATGATTTGTTATTTCTTTATATAAGACATGTTCAAGTATTTTACATGGGATAGACGTAAGTGATATTGGCCTATAGTTATCAACGTCTTTTTTGGACCCACCTTTATATAAAGTATCGGAACAATGTGCGCAATTTTCCAGTCATGTAGTAAAATACCTGTCGATAAAGATCTTTCAAAAATTAAATAAAGGTACATAGAAATTGGCCCCGCGCAACGTTTGAGTACACGTGGAGAAATTCCATCTGGACCACTAGATTTATTCTCATCAACATCCTTCAATGATATTTCAATTCCATTAACACTAAGCTCAACAGGAAGCATAGGCGAAATATTAATTGTAGGTGGATGAGTATGACAGGTGTGGTTGGGTAAGAAAACCGAATGAAAAAAGTTGCTTAGGCACGCAGCTTTATCCCTGTCTTCCGTAATTATCGTACCATTATAATTTAGCTCCTGTATTCCGAAGGAATCTGAACCACACTGTTTTAAGTACTTCCAAAACATTTGAGAGTTTGATTTCATTTTGTTGCTCAGCTCGGTGAAGTAGTTATCTTTAGCTTATATTCGCGTGTAATCGTATGTAGTTTTGCAAATGTTAGTTCCTTATACTGTGCATGAGGTCAGACTGATGCAAAGGGAGCTGACTTCCCTTTTATGGGTGGCAAAAAAAAGGACGGTGGCTAAAATAAGTGCCACTGACGTAGCTGCCACTGATGTCACGACGGAGGAGAGGATCCTGTGGGATGCTTTGATTGATGATAATTTGCGGACATGTTGACGGTACAACATTTAGTCCAACACGAGAGTGGTGAGTTATCTTGCACACAGGGGGAGGTGTTTGCTTGAAGCGTTGTTGTGCACCATACTTGATTGCCTCACATCGCATCGTGGCAGAAGTATTAACGTTTAATTGAATTATGAGGCTGTACGTGCCAAAACCACAATCAGATTATGAGGCACACCATAGTGGCGGACTCCGGATTAATTTTTACACCGGGGTGTTTGCTGACATGTCCCTAAATCGAAGTGCACAAGCGTTTTTTATTTCGCTTCCGTCAAAATGCGGCTGTCGCGGTTCAGAATTGAACCCGCGGCCTCGAGCAATGCCATAGTGGCACAGATTTGACGGGTAGTGCCACCCTAGGGTGTGCTCTGCTTCTGCATGCCCTGCTTGATTTGCATGGCATTTATTTTTCAGAAATAGCAGAAACGTACCGTACCCTGAGCTTACATTTATCCCGTTTGCCCGCAACCGGTGTCGTGTCTATAGTAGTAGCGCTTCCTTGCCTTCTCAGGTCACCCTTTCCTTATCCCTCCCCTTGTATAAGAACTGCGAGCAATGAGTGGCAAGGCTTGTTAGGCGACTGCATCGTTTCTACCCATTCTCTCTACCATATCTTCCTTCTGGACTTGCACGTTAGTAGAAACGCTGCAATGCTTTTGTGGGGGTCACAGCTGTCAAGGGGCCCGTTGTGCACACTTGATGCGGTGAGTCTGTCGCCTTTCATCTCACGTCCACCCCCTCGACGCGGTGTACAGGGGGACGGAAGAGGCAAAGTAAAACCACCAGCACTCGAGCTTGAACTCATGCAACTATGTGAATAGAGATTTTTAGTGTGTCCAGTATACGCAATGGTGATTGCGTAATGCGTATACCAGGTTATTGGATGCTAGCATCTTTTGATGCTTTATCTAACCACAATGCATTATAGACACATTTAAAAGGACAATGTGTCAGTAGCGCACCCAGGATCTCTGCCAGGGGGGGGGTTGACAGTTTGCCAATACCATCTAAACAACACTAATTTCGATTATTTCACGGGAAATTGTCAAAAAATGCGCTCTTTGCGAGTGTGCAGTTGATTGCGCGTCTTACATCTTAGTTGCAGCACTCAAGTGCGTAAGGAAAGAAAGGGGGTTAAACAAAAGGGGGGGGGGTTAAGTCGGCCTCAGGGGGGGGGTTACAACCCCCGAATCCCCCCCCCCGTCGGTGCGCCACTGCAATGTGTTCACGACTACACTGAAGCTGAAAATTTACACCAGCAGCGAAGTAAAATATGCTTGGTCACTGCAACAATAGCTCAATGTTTGTCTAGATGAGCTGTGGGCCACCAGATGGTGCCACCAAACCGACTTCTCATGCCTCAGATAACCTGGTAATGCACAAACAGTAAGAATTACAACTGCGAAGTGGGGTAGTTGGATCAAGTTGGTAACAAGTATGATGTGGAAAAAAGGTAAAACAGATGGTTCTGACATGTACCAACTGGGCCAACAGCAAGTATTATTAAAATGGTAACAAGTTTGTGGACAAACTAATAAAGCTCTCTCATATCTGGATACACTAACCAAGCTATTGTGCAACTTGACCACTTGGAAGTATACACAGGGTTTGCAGCATGTGACCCAGAGAGCTGTGGCATATGCACACACATTTTGAAGGCATGCAAAATGGTCGCACAGCATAGCTGTCTAAAAATGGTAAAATCAAGGTTCCAGATGCACCAGACAATGGAGCAAGACGTCAAGTGAAAAAGGGGCAATGCATTAGCATAGGGCGAATTTAAGCAAAGAGAAAAAAGGTGGTTGACAAACTATTAGCCCTGCGAGCAAGAGTCACAGGTGTGTTGAAATATAAATCAACTGGCAAAGACAGCTCTTAGCTGCTGCAGACGTCAGTCATTATGAAGTGAGATCTCCCCACATTTACTTTAGCGATGGATCGCCCCAGACTAGCATCCCATATAGACAGGCTACTGTGAACACACTGCTGTGAACGATACTTGCTGCACACTGTAGGGCTACAAATGGGGCCAGTTGTTTTTGGTTGCACGCTGTTATGCAAAGTGGCAGCTTTTAAACTGGACTCACTCTGTGTGGTACGCGCCCAGTTTCAAGTTGTCCCTTTGCATAACAACGCATAATCAAAAGCAACTGCCTTTCTCATTCACAAATGCGAAAATGACAAGTTGAGTTTCTTTTTATATAACCATCTGCATTCTTTGTTTTTAGCAACTGCTGGCTTCTTTAACAGCAAGCTGCACAGGAAGGTGATGGTTGCCGATGACTTGAGACAGGGGTGCCACATTAAAATGCCTGTTGTCTCACTGTTGCGCTGTAGCAAGTGATATTCAGGAGACTGGATTAAGCTGGCAACAGGGTTTATTTTCTGAATTTAGATGCACGGCTGTGATGCCGATCTTGGGGGCTTGCCATCTAAGTGGCTTCCGTGGCCTTCCTGTTTGCTCGTGCTTAGGCTGTGGGCAACATCAAATTGCAATGCTGTACTGGGTGCACATCTGTCTCCTTGCATTTCTCCCATTTATAATGGTTCACCCATTCAACAAACAAGCGTGATTCAACAAACAGAGCAGCAGCGTAGTTGTGCAACTCCCTGACACTGCAGAACAACTGCACGTAATTACAGAAAGTAATTTGAGAAGTACATATTAAATGGCCAAAAAAGCTTTTCACCATAGTTGCAACCTGTTAATTCAACCATTAATAGTCAAAGCCTTTCTCGAACAGCTTTCCCATTTGGTGTGTACGCACCTTGTCCCATACACTCGCCTGGATGAAGCACGACCAGGCCCTCCAGAAATACACAGAGGTCACGCGCAACAGATGGGGCAAATGACCCCCCGTGTGCTGCCTGAATGTGAATCACATTGAGAATGTGCACATGAGCGATTGTCAGTTAGCATTCATTCACAAACTAGGCACCCAGACTCTATGATATGTTGTATAGAGCGTGGATGCCTTTTATACAGACTATGCAAACATAGTCCTCATCATGAAAACTCCCATCTTCACTGGCCAATCTCTCGTGTGTCAGAACACCTAAGTCTACAGCCCTTTCTCCATTGCAACTACTATGTTCAACCTTACATTCCTCATGCAAACCTTGATAAATGAATTGTAAAAATTTCATATCCCTGCAAATGAAAGTCCCCCGTGCCTGCTCTACATAGAATTGGTGAGTTCAGGTGAGCGGTTTCTCACGTGATGTTACCTGGACGCAAACAATTTTTCAAAGTAGTGCTGGCAAAGCCGGGCTTTGGGTGTCAAGTGTTGCACCTGCCATGGCTGCCTCAAGAACGCTGGCGGCAAAAAAAGAATTGGACGACGAAGCAACTTAAAATGACCTCATCTTGGGTCAATGAAGCAAAAATAATACAAACACAAGACCACAGGTGCTACACTCACAACCCCCAGAACAAAAATGCGCAATTCACATGTGCACAGGTTCATCACGGCAAAGAACAAACAATTTTGTAAAAATTGCACTAAACATGTCACTACCAAATAGACACAAACAAGAATTGCCGACGCCTCTTTTCTTGATATGAAAGGCTTTCAAAAGTTTGCGTGCATCTTTGCTTCAGCCCAGAATCTCATAGTTGATACTTGCAAGCGATATGCAACGTTGGCTTTATTCTATAAGTGGACAACATTTGTGTGACGATCATGTTTGACCAAGGGATACAAACTTTTCGGGATGGCTCTCTTAGTACAGAGTGTGCTCTTTTGTTATTACCAGAATTTTTAAAAATCGCCCATGGATTGTATCACAATTCTACTTCTTAAGCTAGAGATCTCTCAGAAGTGGACATTATTTGCACGACGAATCAAAGTATACAAGGGCTCCCAAAACACGTCCCAAGCACACACCTATGTCACACGATACCTATTTATGTCTGCCATGTGTCATGAACCTCACAACACATATACACAGATTCAATTCAAATTCTTGTTACAGCTTGATCAGAGGGTATTATTGTTAATCATGTAAGCATATATAAAGAACACGAAGAGAGAGCGGGCTAGCAATGGGGGACGCCGAGTACTAGCATCATAGACAACACTCTAGAAATCACAGAAGCTTTTCCAGGCTTACAAAAAAGAAAATTATTTAACTTCTGCCATTGAAAAATAACTGAGTTGCAGAAGATATCACACCTGGAAATGGTTTACCTACAACATAGCTTTATGGCACGCAGCTCTTCAGAAGACAATATCCCCCCCCCCCCTACCCCCGGCACTCGTTCTTATTTCATTTCAGCTTAGCAGTCTCCTCTACAGTGCCAATGCACCTTATGACAAGGCCATACTGGCATGCTCGCGCCTTCAAGGAATATGGAAATAACTGTCTCAGATTCCTGTGTTCTCACTGCATATGATGAGGTGCTTGCTTTACCTTGTTATTTTACTTCTCTTTCTTATCACTACTGACGCATGATCTTATCATTTCAGGTTTTCAAGTGAAAGTTATCTACAAATATCAATGAGCCTAGTTTGTTGTTGAAGATATGCTGTTGTCACCCTATCTGAGTGTTAACTCCTTCATGAACTTTCACCATGCTTTACAAGGGTCATAGAGAACTTTTTGCATCATGTAAATAGCAGCATGTTCTTTAACCTGAGCTGTTTATCGCCCTTCTGAGTGTAACATTTCCCACTTTCTCACGAACCTTGACCATTCTTTATGAAGGCTACAAGAACTTTCTACATCATCTATAAATGGCCAACTGCCACTTCAGTTCTGATTCAGTAGGAAGTGGTACATCAAAGACAGTTGCCATATCAATGGCATATTATTCAAAGTTGTTGGAATTAACCTAATCTAAACATTTTTTAGAGCACTAGGATAAATTATGAACTTTATTAGCACTTATATGTATTGCAACTGCAATCAATTATGCAAAGCTTCAAGCATTCATTTCAAAGCAAAATCATATTTGAAGTTGTAGAGCATCTTCAGAAACATGGCATTGCAGTTATTATTGATATATGTTTCTGTAGTTTTTTTCTTCTTCCCGGTACTTAAGAAAGCCTGCTATGTATTTGTGTATTTCATGCAAGTGTTTATATAAATGCTGATTTTCTACCCAATACATTCTGATAAAACAATGTTAAAATTTTGCATAATAAGTCTTATTAAACAATTAGTCAAATAAGCACACAACAAAAATGTATTGAGAGTATCAGAAATTGAAGGGGCACTTAGTTATCCCTATGTGGATGAAGGCGACCACCACGTGATTCCTACGCTCTTTCAGTCGATGAGACCGAAATGCTTTGATGCATTGCGACAAATGTTTGTCACAAGGTGTGCACAATGCATTCGAGTGCCTTAATTAACTCCACCTTAAGAAGAAGCTTTAGCTTGGGCCCAACTCCGATGCCACCCATTCAAATACATGTAAAACGCAGAAACGCTTTTCTGAAATAACCACTGGGCCGAATCTAATGAAATTTGTTGCATTTGAGAGAGAATGTGAAATTCTAGGAAGGTTAGAGGCAGAGTTGCAATTTATGGCCTGAATTTTTTTTTCTGGAATTTTAAAAGCACAAAGTTTACAAATTTTGGCAGTTCTGCAATTAGAACAGATATCACAGTTCTGTAAACTGCATCTATTAGAGCAGACAAATGTCAATTTATATCTTATCATAAGAAGCCAACAAACAATGACACCAAGAACAACATAGGGGATATAACTCGTACTTACTAATTGAATTAAAGAAATGAGAAATTAATGGAAATGAAAATGGATGAAAAAACAACTGTCCGCAGGTGGGGAACGAACCCACGTCTTCGCATTACGCGTGCGATGCTCTCACCATTGAGCTACCGCGGAGCCGTTTTCGCATTCGCTTTCTGGGGTATTTATGTTTTACAACTAGAACTAGCTCTCGGAGTGTTAGCCAGCGCCACCACTCACAAACCTAGTGGCGGATGTGGAACATCCTTTCTGCCGCAGGCGTCACGAGCACGTGATCTTTTTTTTTGGGGTGATGGCAACTGGTCAATAAACCCACATATGCTACCTAAAGGCATCAATGTTGCCGGATTCGAGCCCTCGTTATGTAATGAACGAGAAGAAAGGGAACCGAGGGGCCCGATTTTTATTATCATATCATAAGAAGCCAACAAACAATGACACCAAGGACAACAAAGGGGAAATCGCTTGTACTTACTAATTGAATTAAAGAAATGATAAATTAATGGAAATGAAACCGGATGAAAAAACAACTGTCCGCAGGTGAGGAATGAACCCACGTCTTCGCATTACGCGAAAAGCCCGACATCAATGTTGCCGGGCTTCAGGTAGCATATGTGGGTTTATTGACCAGTTGCCATCACCCAAAAAGATCACGTGCTCGTGACGGCTGCGGCAGAAAGGATGTTCCACATCCGCCTCTAGGTTTATGAGTGGTGATGCTGGCTAACACTCCCTGGGTTAGTTCCTAGTTGTAAAACATAAATACCCCAGAAAGCGGATGGGAAAACGGCTCCGCACAAGCTCAATGGTGAGAGCATCACACGCGTAACGCAAAGACATGGGTTCGTTCCCCACCTGCGGACAGTTGTTTTTTCATCCGTTTTCAAATTTATCATTTCTTTAATTCAATTAGTAAGTACGAGTAATATCCCCTATGTTGTTCTTGGTGTCATTGTTTGTTGGCTTCTTATGATATGATTAATAAAAATCGGGCCCCTCGGTTCCCTTTCTTCTCGTTCAATTTATATCTTAGGTGCATTTGTTAGATTGTTAACAAGTGTTTTGCAAACGTTGTACTCACAAATTAGTGGTCAATTTGAGAGCCATGTATCAATTTTGTCCGCTTTAGATGTACTGTAATTTACAGAACTGTGATATCAGATGTCATTGCCGAGTTACAAAGTTATAAACTTGATAGCGTGCGTTTTCTGAAAATTTGCGATTGTTCTAAATTTTTATTAAAAAATTGACGAACCTTCGTCATCAAATTTGGTGCAGTGGTTGCCGAGCAAGACGATTTCTCATTTCCCACGTATTTCAACAGGAGGCCCCAAGCTAAAGCTTCCTTTTGATTAACTCTGCCTTAATTAATTGACGTCACCATCTGCCTCGGCTCACTTGGGCTCCCCCGACTTTCTGGACCTTCGTACGTGGTCACGCCAACACCAGATTTCTCGCTTCATGGAGTACGTAATGCTCTCACATTAGTATATCACCTTTTGAGAGCAATCCGGTTTAGGTGCCTAAGCGATAGACCATAGGCGCCGACCACGGGGGGGCTCCGGGGCTCTGCACCTCCCGGCGATGCCGCAGCCCCCCCCCCTCTACTAAATGTCATTCCCAGAGTCCTGTTACCTAAATCGTTTATGGTTTCTATTGAGTTGCCTCTACCTTTTCCCTTCAAATGTCAGTGTGGCTAAAAGCTAACTGCGTCATTGTTGACGCGGGCGTGCATGGGTTTTATTCATACCTTCGCTTTATTTCTGAAAATCCTGACAATCGGAAAACAAGCGCATTAGAAGCACCAATGGCGGCTCCCTCATCCGCATTTTTTCACTTCAACATGTTATTTTAATTTTCCGTGTGAACACCATGCACAGACATTATATTTTAATGTGTACACAGGACAAAATTTATTATATTTTTAAAGAGAAAGAGGTAGCCAAATAAGAATTATTTCTAATGATAGGAATACCTGTGTCTAGAGAATCAATATGTTGCTGTATGTTCGGCTCGCTACAAATTGCTTTGCGCGCTTTTTTTACACTGAAAAAGACCTGCAGACTTCAGTGACCCCTTCGGCATAGTCTTTAATCAACGGTGTGTGAAATGCACGTGAATGACATGTGTCTCAGCACTGCTTCTCTTTCCAGTAGGTAATGCTAGCGACTCATGAAAGAAAAAGAACTTAAAATTTACAACATTTATTGGGGATGGAAACATCGCAACGTGCATGCAGAGGTCATAAATATATATAATTAACTTAGTAAGCGAAGTGAGGTCAAGCCAGATTGACTCGAAATCAGAATCAATAGCAGTCATGCGCAGCAGAGCTTTTACTAGAACTCAGAAAAAAAGAAGAGGCTGCAGTTTCACCGGAAAGGCGAAGCAGTATTAGTGATAGCGAAGCATGTAAGACAATTACACAAAGGAAGATTCTTCCCTTATAAATCTGTGTAAGCCCAACTAGAATGCAAATATATATTTTTTTAATCGAACTGAGAAGCAATCGCGTTCAGCGCCGATTCCGATCGTGCTCCACTGCAAATTTTCCCGTGCAGCGTACCTTTACGCGTCGCAACTATAAAAAAAAAAGTCGGTTACAACTTAAGAATACAGGAGAGGCCCTTGATCACTGAAGCGCAGCAGCCGATTGCCAGCGCGACTAAAGAAATAGTCCCGCCGACGCGACTCGGCCCAGCACGGGCTGCCATGTCCTCGGGTTCACCGGCCGTCCTGCTCATGTCTAGAGTGCATGCCCATTGGCGGATGCTCGTGTGCCTTTGAGGGGCAAATGCCTTCTAAAGTTGTACACGACTATAGATGGTGAGAGGAGGCCATCGCAGAGGTTTACGGCAGATTTCAGAGTCGTAGTTGGAAAAATGTGATAAAATGGCCCAGTCCCATGTAAGGCTCGTCTAAATTGCAGCAAAAAAGTGCGTCCCTCACACGAGTCTGTACAGTGGTGAGCACTGTCAGGGTGAACACCTCATTAGTATTCAGATTGGTATAACTTCAACATGCCTTCTACTTCAGGGGGGAAATGTACCGAATATGACGCCTAATGATGATGCCGATGAAACAAATAACAGTTTTCTCTATTTTGTGCTAAACATTAACTGCTATAGGCTCGTGAATACTAATGAGGTGTTCACCGTAACAGTGCTCACCACTGTACGTTGGTTATATCGCCTATATAAATTGTAGTACCATTTATTTACTAATTAAAATAAGAAACATTGTGCAATGCACGGACCATGTAATCCTGTAAATATCTTGCTGGATGACCACGAGCAGTCGCTATCACAACGCTGGCATTATGAAGAACGCCGGCAGCGGGGGTGAACGACTCGTACAGCCATGCGATTCACCGCGACTCGAAAAATTACCTTCATTATCATCATCTGCATATTTTTATGTCCACTACAGGACGGCCTCTGTCAGCGATCTCCAGTTACCCCTGTCTCTTAGGCTTTGCGATTTGCAACACTTGGGGCGCGGAAAAACAGTAAGAAGGAAGAAAGCGTGCATGAAGTTAGCAGCCATCCCTGCTCGCCCTTGGTCATTGCACCCCTCAATGATTAACAACAATTGGATACGGCACACGAGCCGGGTAAGCGTCAACCGCGCACAGTCATTCGCAGCAGCGGCACGGCTAGATGAGAAGACGCGTGCTCTCCTCCCCATGCGTGCATTTGACCACGTGACCTCCAACTAACCCAAATATTGAGCACGTGGGCAGGTAATGTCCATCAAGCCGCCATCCTATTCGGCTCAGTGTTACCGGCTTTTCTCGCATCCACAGTGTATGGGTCACTCGGTCATATGACTTTTGGAATTTATACGGAATATCACGGCAACGACGAAAGTGAAAATTTGCCTGGAGTGTCAATACAATTGCTGTCGCAATAAAAGGAGAAATAGAAAACAGGTGTCGAGCTCCCTTATACCGCGGCTACGGATGTTGCAATGTGCACCAGCTACAAACACAGCATGAGCACCAACAACAAAACCAACAGTGGTCAACTCGCTTATCGGTACTTCGCCAAAACCCGCCTGACGCTGAAAAGCATATTTTCCACCGTGTAAGCACCAGCGGAAACAACACTAGGTGAGCGGGGAGACAGTGCACACAAAGGGACCAGCTATCTCGGATGGCCCATGCTTGAACTCGGCGCAGATTAACTCCAAAATAAAGCGTTTGACCCGTGTATGTATGGCAGAGGCAGGAAAAGTAGGAGTTGAGGACCCGTGTGTTCTAGCTGCTAGGCAAAAGAAGGCTCTACGCCGCTATCAAGAAGGTTCCTTAGCTCACGTGGTACCATCACGTGTTACTATCAGCATGGCCGTCGCCGTAGCATAATTGGTAGTGCAACGCACGCGTATTGTGGAGGTTGCGGGTTCGGCTCCCCGCCGGCTACAAGTTATCTTTTCGTCCACTTTCATTTCCCTTTTCTTTATTATTTTCTACATTCCAAATTCAACTACACTTAATTTCCCCGATGCTTTCCTTGGCTTCGTTGTCTGTTGACTTTATGTGGTTATGACCATCAGCGAGTGACATGTACCACGCCAGAGGTTCTATGAAGTACTAGACCAAGTGCTGTCTTCATCAAACAACAGGACTTATGGTGCCACCTGATATGTGGTAGCATAAGTCCCACATTGAGCAGCTTGCCATAGGGAAGGAAGACGAAGCAATTATAACATAGATCTACGGTGACGACCTTGAACCAGGACGCCTGATTTTGCAAAGAGATATGCTGATTGACATTTTAGGCCAGCAAAGGTCGGCATCATTGCACACATTCAGGGACGTCGTGCACATGTTCATGGGGGGCAAGGGCGAACACCTGCGAAACCTTGTGCCGGAAATGGCCAAGCTAAAAAAAAATTGCGTTGGCAACACCGGTCTCGACGACCACATCCGAGATGTCCTTTTATTGCTTTCAGCGACTGAAAATGTACATGCGGTCGACGACTGGACAAGCCCATCTGAACCATCTGGCAATTTTGCACGCCCACAAAGAACTCTCCCGCAAAATCAATTTGAATAAGATTGCCGACGACTTCATTCCGAGATCAAGTGCCCGAACAAACACTTTTTCAAGGATGGTTAAATCATCGCATCAGGCAAAGAACTGTATTTAATAGGAGAGAGAAAGGCACCAATTTACAAGTCAAAGCAAAACCACCTGGCTTAGAAAACAACGCAAAAAGGTATACAAAGGAACGAAAATGAAAATGGGGTCCATAACAGCGCAAGCAGAGTGAAGGCATTTGGGTAAGGCTGCGTGGTTGCGCTATTTGTAAAACTCCCTAGTCTATCTGTGCATTTTCCTTATTAATTTTTATTCGTCATATGCTGAATTTGCCGCTCAATAACACAATCCACGCTGTTCTATATATTTGCTATCGAGTTCTTTCGTGCTTTTGAGATATCGCTATCTTAGTTATTTGTTAATATTTTTATTTATTTGGGCACCTGACAATTTTTACTCTATAATCCTTATTCTGCCTCCGCAAAATAAACGAAACCAGTGGCCTAAGGCATGCGTTGACAAGTAATGAAACTAAGGCATTATGGAATCACATTATACTTAGCTAATAATTCTAGTCATAAGTTGTGCTCAGAAATTGTTAAATATCGTTTAATTTTTATATATGTTATGTCTTATCTTCTCAATAACTGACCTTTGGTCAGGAAAAGATTTCTTGATTGTATCTTTTGTTTTAAAACTTTTAGAAGGCGTTACATTGCTTTTTTCATAGATGTGTACTTGTGCGACTTAATACGCACAGAACCAGTAGCGCACCCAGGATCTCTGCCAAGGGGGGGGGGGGGGGGGGGGGGTTGACAGTTTGCCAATACCATCTAAACAGCACTAATTTCAATTTCTTCACGGGAAATTGTCGAAAAAATGCGCTTTTTGCGAGTGTGCAGACGATTGCGCGTCTTACATCTTAGTTGCAGTACTCAAATGCGTAAGGAAAGAAAAGGGGTTAAACAAAAGGGGGAGTTAAGTCGGCCTCAGGGGGGGGGGGGGGGGGGGTTACAACCCCCGAATCCCCCCCGTCGGTGCGCCACTGCACAGAACACACTTATCTCCCTAACGAGTTTAACTGAATCCGCTTGCCGCATGGCTCAACTCTTGGTTCAGTGCGAGGGGACTCGGGCTGTAAAACTGTATTGTCTCCTACTCTGAGGTTTTGCAAAAACGCGTATAAGCTCGTCACTTCAGAGAACACTCTTTCGAGGCCACAGGAAGTGTCCAGTGGGACTGTTATTACAGGTTATATATATATATATATATATATATATATATATATATATATATATATATATACACATGGGTGGGGTTCGAAAAGCGGGTCAGGCCCCAGCCCCCCTCCCCCGGAAAAATTAACTTTCCGCCTATGCGATAGACTCCCGTAAAAACATATGTTCATAAACGCATGTTATATACCCATTCCCCAGCTGTTGCACGTAGACCTTCACTTAATGTTACTTCGTAGCTCTATTGCGTTTTCAAGTTGACGAGATGTATCATACCTTGTAGTTGATTGCGTGCGTGCTTAAGCTAGCGCTGCCCCTGCCATGCCTCACAGGTTGCGCTGTACTTTTGTCTCTATTTACTTTTTCTTGCGCTCCGTCGGCACACCATGCGGTCGAAGTAAAACGTGTCAGTGCGTGTAGCTAAACTCCACTAGCGTACGCCAAGCAAGCACGAGGAGGCACCTTCTGGGAAAGTTCGATCACCTCGCCGCCCGTACGCACGAACTTGCCGGAGATGCAGCATACGGGTTTTCCGATACCACTCCTGTGAGGGGACACAATGTTCTTTACCTTGACAGTCCTAAGAGCAGCAGCAGACATGCCCTTGAGGAGCAGCAGCCAATGCGCCAAATGTTTAGACGCGGGCACCGAGTTGGCGAACAGAGAGAGCCATAAAACACGCGGTGCACCAGTCGGGAAAGGAGAGAGCAGACGAGCAGAGCGAATAGGGCTAAGTGGGACAAGCGGCTGGGGCGGTTGCAGTGAGGCGCCCGACGTGGAAAAATCAGGGAAAATACTGTGGCGGCGCTGCGATCGAAGTGGATTGGGGTGCATAAAGGTCGCGCCGTTGAAAACTGCTGGCGATACTGCTCGGAAGGGTCACTCGTACTACTTCGCGCGCTGGTATTTGCGTTCAGACCACTCAAATGGTGTTCATAATTGCGTGTGACATGTGTCTATACCTTAAGAATAAATTCCTTTCTTTATCTTCTTTATTTTATTTTTTAATGCCACTCGGTGATTGCGCGTGCATTGGCGGCCGTAGTGTCGGCTTTCATTCTACCATGTTATTCTACGGCTCTCTTTGGAGAAGAAATATTTTTCTCGTTCTTCAAGCAGCATGTAACTTTCGTGTGTATTGTTGCGCATATAGTTTTCCATCAGTAGGTCTTGCAAAACGCAGACGAAGAAACATATGTACCCTTCCTGCTTGCCGCTTCAAACAAGTAAAGCATATCTGCCCCATCCGGCGCCTTGTACTCAGATTTACGGGAAGCATTGTCATAGATTTAAAAAAAAAAGAGTAAACTGCAGCACAATATTGAATTCAAGTTTCCGCTTTCAAAAAAGAAATTAAATTGTGGGGTTTTACGTGCCAAAACCACAATATGATTATGAGGCACATGAGGCACACGTGTGCCTCATAATTTCCCGGAAATTTGGACCAACTGGTGTTCTTTGACGTGCACCTAAATCTAACTACACCCGTGACCTCGTGCACAACAGCCCAACATCATAGCCACTGAGCAACCACGGCGGGTGAAGTTTCCGCCTTCCTCGCGTAACAGAATGCGAAGTAATTGGTTCGGAGCCATTTATTGCGGTCGTACCACGATCGCCGAAAACGGTTTTAGTTAGTAATTCTATATGCTAATCTTTGGCGGTAAGCCGTACGTGGAATTTTTTTTTCCACTCGATACATCAAAAAAGAAACAAAAAGAAAAGAAAGAAAGCCTGCGCGGTAGCCTAATTAGTGGATATATGTAGTGGATACGGCATTGCGCTTCTAAACTGGAGCTCGCGGGTTCAATCCAGGTCGCGGAGTTCGATGGCAACGAAATGGAAAACGACTCGTGTACTTCTATTTAGGTGGACGTTAAAGAACCCTAGGTGGTGAAAACTAGTGCTGGATCTGTATGATGAACAGAGCCGTATAGTAGTTAACAGGGAGAATAAGTGTTAACGTACGTGGCAGTGCGGAAACAGGCAGTCATGTATCGACTACGCCTTAGTCTCAGAAATGGTCTACGAACAACTAGACGAAATGATAATAGACGAAAATGGAAAAAATAGCCTGGGAAGCGATCAAAGACGTTTAGCATTAAAGTTTGAGCGAGATACCAACGCAGAACATGAACCAATAGCCTCATAGTTTTTAAAAATGAATGACGAGCAAATAATAGAGATCGCAAACAACATAGAGAAGAAAATTGAGGCTTTTCCTACAGCAGTCTCGGAATATAATGAACTGGTGGACGTTATGCAGCATGAAATATACGGCAGACACGGCAAAACAATTGTTGAATTGGAAAGAGGATACCACGTAAGTGGTGGAACAAGGAAATAAAACAAGCTATAGAAGAGCGTAAAGAGGCATCTAGGGCTCATCGAGAAGCCAAAAAGTTGGGATTACAAGAAGAGGTGCTCCTTAGATGGAATACTATACCGAGAGAAGAAAAGGGTGGCGAGTGAGCTCGTGCAAGAGAAAATTAAATGTGCAAGTGAACGTTGGGTGCATAACATTCACAAAAGTGACAAAGGCGCTCCAAAAAGATTCTGGAACCATATAAAAGCACTCGGAGCGCCAACTAAAAACTCGCATATGGCTATAAGGGATGAAAACGGTAACATCTACGAAAGAGACGATGCGCTGCGGTACATCACAGACGTTATTAGGGATAACTTCAGCACGGGAAAAAGGGTAGTTCAGACAACAGATCCAGCAACAGCAGAGAGGTCAGAGAGATCAAAATTTAGCATAGAAAGCCTTCATTGGAAAAGGGCACAAGAAAATGTCCCTAACAACACGGCAGCAGGACCCGATGAAATCCCAATGCAGCTAATCAAAAACCTAGGTCCAAAAAGCAAGGCACTGCTGACTAATGCCATAGAGGAAGTGATTAGAACAAAGAAAATTCCCGTTGGATGGCGTGAAAGAAAGATGAATCTCATCTACAAAGGCAAAGGAGATAAGGATAAGACGAGCTCGTACAGGCCAGTTATAGTAACGTCGGTGATATATAGAATGGCAATGCAAACCATAAAATTAGAACTGTCGAAGTGGGTGGAGAAAAACGATGTATTGGGGGAACTACAGAATGGGTTCAGGCCAGGCAGACGCTTAGAGGACAATATGTTTGCACTAACTCAGTGCATAGAGATTACAGTAGCTCAGAAAAGACCTTTATGGGTAGCATTTCTAGATATTAAAGGAGCTTATGACAACGTAGACAGGGAATTGTTGTGGGATATTCTTCAATACGAAGGCATAGATGACGATTTCGTGGAGCTGCTAAAGGAGATATATCGACACAACCAAGTACAAGTGGTATGGGAAGGCCGAAAAGGAAATGAAATGGTGGGAATTCACCAAGGATTGAAGCAAGGATGCCCTCTGTCACCATTGTTGTTCACGCTTTACGTCAAGGGCGTTAAGACGACTGGAAAACAGCGAATTAGGTTTTGATTTATCCTATATGCGTAATGGACAAATGGTGCAACAAAAGGTCCCTGGACTGATGTACGCAGACGACATTGTGCTACTAGCGGACAATAAAAAAGATTTACACATACTTGCGAATATCTGTGGGAATGCAGCGACAAATCTAGGCCTTAAGTTTAGCACAGAGAAATCAGGAATTATGATCTTTAATGAAGAGACGAGCAACTTCGTGGTGTCACTTCAACAGCAAGTAATACCCATAGTGAAGCAATATAAGTACCTCGGCGTACACAAAAACGAAGGAAAGAATTACTCAAGCAACCACCAAGATAATCTGAAAATAAAGGGGAAGCGGAATGCAGCAATAATGAAACACAGAGCACTGTGGGGCCACAATAAGTATGAGGTGGTGCGTGAAATCTGGAAAGAAGTAATGGTGCCAGCGCTAACATTCGCAAATGCAATTATATGCTTAAAATCGAATATCTTGTCGGGTTTGGAAGTTAACCAAAGATCAGAAGGCCGGTTGGCTTTGGGAGCCCACGGTAATACCACAAATGAGGCAGTGCAGGGTGACATGGGTTGGGCCTCTTTTGAAGTCAGTCAGGAACATGGATGAAAATAAATGGGCGGCTAAAGTGCACAAGTATCTCTACATGAAAAGCGTGGACACAGAATGGAGGAAGAGGTCAAGGAAGTTGCCAATAACCATTGCATGCAAGTACAGGAAAATCGAAACTTTAAATAGACAACCAGGAGTCGTCAGAAAGAAAGTGAGAGAAATAGATACCGTGAATTGGATGCAAAGAATGGAAACAAAAAGGACAATGGAGATTTACAAGAATGAGAAGAAAGAAATTAGAAGGGAAAATCTGTACGATAACACAAAGGGCAGTGCCTTGCTATTTGAAGCTCGAGCCGGTTGCCTAATGACCAAAACATACCTCAACAAATATTCGGAACTAGAAGAGACATGTGTATGCTGCAGTAAAGATCCAGAGACCACTCAGCTCATCCTAATTGAATGCGACGGGATCCACCCAGCGAGAACCGTAGGTAACCTGCAACTCCCAGAAGCGCTTGGGTTTAAAGTGGAAGGAATCATCAACAGATCAGCCGTAGAGATAAGCTAGAGACGATTAGAGTATTGGTGCAAAAAAAGCAGGGAAGAGATGGATACGACCTGATCTCTTAAAATCATAGGCAGCGGTACAAGCTAAATTTTTGAAAAAGAAAGATAATGAGAGGTATACAAAAATGCTAGATAAAGAACATGTGTAGTATACCTGATTAAATCAAGCAGGCTAGGTGACTATTTGTCGCCACCCCGTTTCAAAGGGGATGCCAATAAATCATCATGGATGGATGGATGGATGGATGGATGAGGCTGAACCCTTTAAATCGGGCGGTGGCATGCGCCACCTAGCCATGACTATGAACATATTTTGTACTTTCTGGTGGGTGAAATTTCACCCCTGCCACCAATCAGATAACCTCCGTTATTTCTACCCGCTTAAAGTCTATTTTGCCTTAACTGTTTGAAAAAATCAGCCCCTTTGCCTTGCACTGTAGGGTTAAGCCCTTTACAGAAAAGTATGAGGTGTTCAGCCGTTTCCTCTTCTTCTCCACACGCACAGCACAACGTGTCTACACCTTGGTACTTGACTCGGCACATCTTAGTCCGCAATACTCCCGTCCTGGCTTCAAACAACAAAGAGCTTCCCTTAGAATTATCGTAGATATTTTCTTTGGCAATTTCTTGCTTGAAAGTTCGGTATGTTCCCAGTGCTGATTTCGTCTGCATCCCTGTTTTCCACAGACCCCTCTCTGTTTCCTTAACCTTTTTCTTAACCGCTGTTTCCTGGTTTGCACCCCTCCTGCAGTCCAAATATTTGATTGGCAGTTTTCTGGTCAGCTTCCTCCATTTTGTATCAACATTCCTCATGTACAAATAACTGAAAACTCTCCTTGCCCACCGCTTTTCTGCCATTTCTCTCAATCGCTCCTCAAATTCTATCTTGCTGCTGGCTTCCCTGCCCTCGAATGACGTCCATCCCATGTCACCCTGTACCCCCTGATTTGGTGTATTTCCGTGTGCTCCCAGAGCCAGTCTACCTACCCCTCGCTGCTTAACTTCCAACCTTGCTCGGACCTCTGATCTCATGCACAGGACCGCATTGCCGAAAGTCAAACTAGGGACCATCACCCCTTTCCAAATGACTCTCACCACTTCGTACCTACTGTAATTTCACAGTGCCCTATTTTTCATCACAGCTGCATTTCTGCTACCTTTAGCCATCACATATTTTTCATGTTATGTTAGGTACTCAGCCCCATTGTTTATCCACACTCCAAGATATTTGTACTTATCCACCACCTCCAGCGTAACCTCCTGTACGTATCCTATGCTCGCTGCCCTGATTATCATTAAAAGTAAGGACTGCCGATTTTTCTTTACTAAACTTCAAACCTAAGCTATCTCCCTCTTTACCACAGATGTCCATTAATCTCTGCAAGTCTCCCTTGCTGTCAGCCATAAGTACAATGTCATCCGCATACATCAGTCCTGGAAATGACTGTTTAATCCATTCTCCTTGCTTGAAATAGGAAAGGTTGAAGCCAAGTCCGCTCCTCCCCAATTTTTTCTCTAATCCTTGTAAATACAGCATGAACAACAGAGGTGACAGAGGGCACCCCTGCCTAAGCCCCTGCTGTATCTCTATAGGCCCAGATACCTTGTTTTCCCATTTTATAAGCACCTTGTTACTTTTATAGATATCTTTTAAAAGATTTCTTACTCCATCTTCCACCTCTAGAGTGCCCAGTATGTCCCACAAATCCTTTTGGATTACACTGTCATAGGCTCCCTTGATATCCAGAAAGGCAAGCCATAGGGGCCTGTGTTCCTTTTCTGCTATTTCAATACACTACGTCAATGAGAACAGATTATCTTCTAACCTTCTTTGTTTTCGGAACCCATTTTGTAGTTCCCCCAGCACCTCCTCGCTCTCCACCCATGCCTGCAGTCTGTCCTTTATAATCTGCATCACCACCCTGTAAACCACTGACGTCACTGTTATGGGACGGTAGTTGTTTATGTCGGCTTTGTCCCCCTTTCCCTTATATATCATGCTCATCCTGCTTAGTCTCCACCCGTCGGGGGCTTTACCGTCCATTATCATTTTGCTCACTGCCTCTCTTAATGCTTTCTTAGATTTTGGGCCCAATGTCTTTATCAACATAATTGGGATGCCATCAGGACCTGTCGACGTGCTACTAGGAACCCTCTTCTCTGCCCTTTCCCACTCGCTTTGTGCCAGTGGAGCCACTGAACTGACTAGTCCATCCTCACCTGATTGAGCACATGCTATGTTTCGTTCTTTAAATTTTTCTGTCATCATTGTTCTTATATGTTCCATTGCCTCATCTCCCTCTAGTCGAACACCTTGAGCTGTAACTATAAACCTCTGCTCTAGGCTAGTCTTATTACTCAAGGAGTTGAGATGTTTCCAAAATTTCTTCGCTGCTTTTCTATCCTTTTTGTTTACTTCTGACAACCATTGGCTCCCCTTTCTTCTGATCTTCTCATTGATCAAATGGGATGCTTCCCTTTTACAGTTTAAAAAGTTATTCCATTTTCTGCCTACATCAGCTTCTGGTTCACCCCTCTGCTTTGAATATCTGTGTTCCCTGGATGCTTCCTGACGTTTCTCTATGCCTTCTTAACCTCCTCATCCCACCAGCTCTTGGGTTTACGTCTTCTGTTCCCTTTTGTCCTGACTCGTACCTTAGTAAGCTCTAGCTCAAATAGTCTTGTTAAATTTGTATATGTCCATTCTGTTTTTATATCCTCTGAAATTACTTCCTCAATTTGCTGTGTTGCTATTTCAAGCTGCTTTTCCGAGTAAAATATCCCACCTGGTTGTTCATCTTGCCTCCTACCTACTGTCATTTCCCTTCTAAGACTCACCTTAATACATTTGTGATCACTACCTAGACTTCTGGAGCCATATTCATCTATGCTCATTACATTTAGCCTATCGTGCATCCTATGTGACATTAGTGCATAATCTATCGTCGACTGCAGGCTCCCTACCTCCCATGTTATGTGCCCTTCACACTTCTCAGTACTGTTGCATACAACTAAGTCATGCATTTCACACATATCCAGCATCATGTTGCCTGTTGAGTCTGTGTACCCGTCCATGTCTTCTATGTGTGCGTTCATATCTCCTAGTATAATAATCTCTCACCCTTCTCCTAGCTCATTAATGTCACTTGATATGCATTCCAGCATTTTTTTGTTTTCCTCTTTGGCATTTGCTCCTGTCCACAGGTATACAAAGCCAAGGAGTGTCTGCTCTCCTGCAACTTTCCCTTTCAGCCATAAATGCTCCTTGCATTCCTGTTTGACCCTTTGCCAGTTCATACTTTTATGAATGAATGCACCAATTCCACCCCCTTTTCTGCTGCCCTCTGTTCTATTGCAATATTCCCATGCATAGTCAGGATTACAGGGAGGTTGCTCCATGTCCCTAAGATGTGTCCCTAAGATGTGTCCAAGCGGTGCCGTACGCATGCGCCCGCTGGCTGGCAAAACAGATAACCAGCGACTGGCAACATGCAACAGCGCGGTCGCAGCGTTTGTGTGCTGGCAACCAGCAAAATTTTGGCCCTAGCCAGGATTTTGTTATTACGTTTGTTTTCTTATTAGGTAATTTTCTGATTAGTGAGCTCGAGCGGTTCGCATGTGCCGGCATCCGCACTCCGATTTGGGGACGCGACGTATGTTAAGAGCCGGCAACCGAGAGGCGGGGCAAAGATGTTCTAAGTAGAATGTACTAGAATGTGGTCGAGTGGGACGAGCGGCTGGGGCGGCGCATGCTTTGCAGTGAGGCGCCCGACGTGGAAAAATGCTGGGGCGGCGCTGCGGTCGAACTGGATTGGGCTGCATCAAGGTCGCGCCGTTGGAAACTGCTGGCGATGCAGCTCGGCAGGGTCATTCGTAGTACTTCGCGCGCTGGTATTTGCGTTCAGACCGATCAAATGGGGTTCACAATTGCATATGGCATGTATTTATGCCTTAAGAATGAATTCCTTTCCTTTCTCTTGTCTATTTATTTTTTATTATTTTCTAATGCCGCTTGGTGATTGCGCGTGCATTGCGGCCGCAGTGTCGGTTTTCATTTTACTATGTTATTGTACGGTTCCCTTTGGAGAAAAAATGTTTTTGTCGTTCTTCAAGCAACATGTATCTCTCGTGTGTATTGTTGCGCATATAGTTTTCCATCAGTAGGTCTTGCGAAACGCAGAAGGAGAAACATATGTAACCTTCCTGTTTGCCGCTTCAAACAAGTATACAGCATGTCTGCCCCATCCGGCGCCTTGCACTCAGATTTACTGCAAGCATTGGTATAGATAAAAAAAAAGAGTAAACTGCAGTGCAACATTCCATTCAAGTGTCCGCATTTCTCGCGTAACAGAATGCGGAGTAACTGGTACGGGGTCATTTATTGCATGCAGTCGGACCTTGAGCGCCGAAAACGGCTTTAGTTAGCCATTCTATATGCTAATCTTTGGCCGTAAGCCGTATGTGGATTTTTTTTCCAGTCGGTTCTTCAAAAAATAAAATAAAAAGAAAGAAAGCCTGGGCGGTAGCCTAATTAGTGCCTATATCGTGGATACGGCGTTGCGCGCTGCTAATTCTGGAGCTCGCGGGTTCAATCCAGGTCGGGGAATTCGATGGGAACGAATTGGAAAAGACTCGTGTACTTCCATTTAGGTGCGCGTTAAAGAACCCCAGGTGGCAAAAACTAAACCGGGTGCCTCATAATCATATCGTGGTATTGCCATGTAAAACCCAAGAATTTGCTTATATTAAAAAAAGAAAAAGAAAAAAGCAGGTGGCTGCGTTCTTCGGCCTATTTCTGGGGGTGTAAACAACATAAATTATTCTCGAGTCTGATTTCCGAGAAAAACATGTTACGCTTATCCTATATTTCATGCGTAATTGTAATGCCGTTCCCAAATGTATGACCGCTCAACTCTGTAGCGTTCTGTTATCCGATGCACTATCATAACGACTATAATGAAACAACTCGAGGAACGGCGTACCTCACACACAGGTAGAGATATGTGCAGATCTGTTGCGTTCGTTGAAGAAGATATATGTGGTGCCACATGGGGCACTCAGTTTTAATGGGTTGCAAACATGATGAGACTGTCAAAAATTCTTGTCTGAGTCAAGTTAGCAGATTTACAGGCTGCCCCAAAACGGGGCGTTTATATTGAATGAGAGCTAGGAACTTGTTAATCAGGACTTATTAACACCCGGCCGTCCGTTAATTCTCTCAGGAACTGCGCCTCTGCGCAACAGCCACGACTCTCCGGCAGCAAAATCATTCGGAATAAAATTCCTCACTTGCATGCAGTCAATCACCTTTGAGATTTCAATAGTGCTGTTTTGCGTTACATTAGAACGGAAATGACTATTCCGCGTCGTACAGCATAATAATAACACACACACACACACACACACACACACACACACACACACACACACACACACACACACACACACACACACACACACACACACACACACACACGCACACGCACACGCACACGCACACACGCACACACACACACACACACACACACACACACACACACACACACACACACACACACACACACACACACACACACACACGCACGCACGCATATATATACAGGGTGTTTCAGCGAACACTTTCAAGGTTACCTGTAAAGAGCTGGTCTACTGGAAGAGGCGGACATTACTTGCACAAAACATTGAAATGCATAATAGACTAATTACCAAAAATTGACTAGTTTTTAACTAATTACCTGATGGCCCATATTGCAATTTACAAATTGTAGTCGTGGAGTTCGCAAAGCGGATCCACTTGGAATTAATTATCAGGATAACACCAGTTTCGAGATATTAATTCCCAAACTTTGCGCAGAAATGCATTGGCGTTCCAGCTAGTTTTGTGCATCAATGCGTAAATCGACGTTTTGTTAAAAACTTAACTGGAACACCAATGCATTTCTCCGCAAAGTTCGGGAATGAATATCTCGAAACTGGTGTCATTCTGAGAATTCGTTCTAAGTAGATCCGCCTTGCGAACTCCACGGCTACAATGTGTAAATTGCAATATGGGCCA
This sequence comes from Dermacentor silvarum, assembly GCF_013339745.2. Classification (NCBI taxonomy): domain Eukaryota; kingdom Metazoa; phylum Arthropoda; class Arachnida; order Ixodida; family Ixodidae; genus Dermacentor; species Dermacentor silvarum. The sequence goes on along the minus strand of NC_051161.1, from coordinate 174,779,157 downwards.
TCAGGTAATTAGTTAAAAACTTCATTAGTGAATTTTTGGTAATTAGTCGATTATGCATTGCAATTTTTTGTGCAAGTAATGTCCGCCTCTTCAAGTAGACCAGCTCATGAACTATAATTGTGCTCTCTGCCACAGGCAACCTTTCAGAATTTTCGAAAGTGTTCGCTGAGACACCCTGTATATATATATATATATATATATATATATATATATATATATATATATATATATATATATAAGATGGCTTTGCCTGCTATGAATATTATCTCTGCGAATGGAGTTTTATTTCTAGTATTTACTAATAAGTGTGTTTGTTATTGCAAACACGTGCGCTTATTCCGGTCGGGAGTTCTCACTTTAATTCTCAATTACTGCATTTAGAATGTTTGTTATCTTCCCCTTATATATATATATATATACCCTTTGAGTTCATTACCTAGAAATACATTGGTCATTCTTCGCGCCACGCCGTAGTAAACCTGGTTTATTTCACTATAATATTGTTTTCTTTAATCCTTGTCCCTGATCAATATCCACCAACAAGAAGCGCGTGCAAAATGACACGATATCAATAATAAAATTTTCTTACGTAGCCTTCATGGTGCGGAGATACCAGTTACTTTTAGAGGACAGTGGTAAAAACAGCAGTTCACCTGGCTAAAACTACATTTGGCACCTGCCGTCAAGAGTCATGGGCGCACCGAAGCAACTAAACATTAAAAAAATGTACTGCACAGAGGTTCTGCGAGAAAAACTGGGCGTGCGCCAGCGTCCGCGTAGCGAACGCGCGCTCGCTAGCAGACGACGCGCTTGACAATGACAGCAAAATTGAAGACGTCGCGTTGTATAATCCCTGCCTCAAATATATATGTTTGACAAAATCGTGTAAACATAAAGTTGCAGTTGAAATAAAGCACTATTTTAAGAGCGTACTATGCGCAATCGGCCTCGGCGCCCGCAGCGAAAGTACGTTGAATATGCCGCGGAGCGCGTCTCCGCCCCAATCCAGATTGCTCGCAGCGCCCTCGCACTATTTTTCCACACGCGGCGCCTCAGCGGCAAAGCGCCGTTCGGCCCACTCGACCATTGTCTAGTACACTCTAGTTCTAAGTATTGGATGGATGGATGGATGGATGGATGAGGCTGAACCCTTTAAATCGGGCGGTGGCATACGCCACCTAGCCATGACTATGAACATATTTTGTACTTTGTGGGGGGGTGAAATTTCACCCCGGCCTTGATTTTATCCACCAATCAGATAACCTCTGTTTGGTTATTTCTACCCGCTTAAAGTCTATTTTGCCTTCACTGTCCCTAAACCCCAATGCTTTGAAAAAATCAGCCCCGTTGCTTTGCTATTAGCAGCGATTTTTTAGCCCTCTGTGGCGATTTGGTTAACTCGAGAATGTGTGTTATGAGGCCCCGGAAACTCTCGAGTTCACCAAATGGCCACAGAGGGCGAAAAAATCAACCGCGGCGCGTTCCAGCTAGAGTGTACTAGAATATGGTCGAGTGGGACGAGCGGCTGGGGCGGCGCATGCTTTGCAGTGAGGCGCCCGACGTGGAAAAATACTGGGGCAGCGCTGCGGTCGAAGTGGATTGGGCCGCATCAAGGTCGCGCCGTTGGAAACTGCTGGCGATACTGCTCGGCGGGGTCATTCATACTTACTTCGCGCGCTGGTATTTGCGTTCAGGCCGCTCAAATGGGGTTCATAATTGCATATGACATGTATTTATGCCTTGAGAACAAATTACTTTCTTTCTCTTCTTTATTTATTTTTTATTATTTTTTAATACCGCTCGGTCATCTCGTTCTTCAAGCAGCATGTTTCTCTCGTGTGTATTGTTGCTCATATAGTTTTCCATCAGTAGGTCTTGCGAAACGCAGACGGAGAAACATATGTAACCTTCCTGTTTGCCGCTTCAAACAAGTATACAGCATGTCTGCCCCATCCGGCGCCTTGCACTCAGATTTACGGGAAGCATTGTTATAGATAAAAAAAGAGTAAACTGCAGCGCAACATTCCATTCAAGTTTCCGCCTTCCTCGCGTAATTAACAGAATGCGGAGTAATTCGTACGGGGTCATTTATTGCGATTGGACCTCGAGCGCCGAAAACAGTTTTAGTTAGTCATTCTATATGCTAATCTTTGGCCGTAAGCCGCACGTGAACATTTTTTTTTCCCCAGTCAATACTTCAAAAAAAAAAAAAAAAATGGGGGGGGGGGGGGGGCGAAAGAAAGCTGGCGCGGTAGCTTAATTAGTGGCTACATAGTGGATTTTTGTTGGGCTGCTAAACTATATAGTGGAATTTGTTGGGCTGCTAAACTGGAGCTCGCGGGTCCAATCCATAGGTCGCGTAATTCGGCGGGAGCGAAACGTGAAAACACTCGTGTACTTCTATTTAGGTGCGCGTTAAGGAAACCCAGGTGGTGAAAACTAAACCTCATAATCATATCGTGGTTTTGCCACGTAAAACCCAAGAACTTGTTTAAATTAAAAAAGAGAGAAAAGGATGTGGCTGCATTCTTAGCTATTTTCTAGGGGTGTGAACAAAAAAAAATATTCTCGAGTCTGAGTTCCTAGAAAAACATGCCACGCTTACCCTATATCTTATACATAAATGTATTGGCGTTCCCAAATGTATGACCGCTCAACTCGGCAGCTTGTATATTATAAACGGCTGCTTTCAGTTATCCGGTGCACTAGCATAACGACCATAATGAAACAATTAAGAACGACATGCCTCACATACACGTAGAGATATGTGCAGGTCTGTTGCGTTCGTTGAAGAAGATAAGTGTGGTACCACATGAGGCACCCAGTTTTAATGGGTTGCAAACAGCAATGTTAATTGGCAAACACGTTGAGACTGTCAAAAAAAGTTTTCCTTGCCTGAATCAAGTTAGCAGGTTTACAGGCTGCCCCCAAACGGGGCGTTTATATTGAATGACAGCTAGGAACTTGTTAAGCAGGACTTATTAACACCCGTGCGTTAATTCTCTCCGGAACTGCGCCTGTGCGCAACAGCCACGACTCTCCGGCAGCACAATCAATCTGAATAACAGCCCTCACTTGCATCGGTCACTCACCTTCGAGACTTCAATGGTGCTGTTATGCATTATACATTCGAACGTAATCGACTATTCGGCGTCGTACAGTACATCACTAACACTTGCATATATAAGATGGGTTTGCCTGCTATGAATATTAATTCTGTGAATGAGAGCTTCATGTGCAGTATTCACTAATAAGTGTGTATGTTAATTACTGCAAAATTAACACACGCCCTTATTCCGGTGGGGAGTTAACACTTTTTCAATTTTTGCCTTTAGAATATTTCTTATTTCTACCCTTACACACACACACACACACACACACACACACACACACACACACACACACACACACACACACACACATATATATATATATATATATATATATATATATATATATATATATATATATATATTGCCACGAGGTCTCCAGCTGCGGCGAGCGCGAGCCAGTATTCAAGCAAGGAGCGAAGAAGAAGAGGTTTTTCGTTTTTGGGGTCAGCCATCTTCCTGGCTAGTACTCGTCTCTGCCGGTGCAGGACTTCTTGCTCTGAAGGCCTTCTGTTGCACGTGACAAACTGGTGGAGGTGCTGGGTAGTCCCAGCAAATGTCCTACACGCCTCCTGGTAGCCCTGTGCCTACAGTGACAACACCTGTTCACCGGGCCAGCCGAAGAGTCCGAGGATTGCCCCCTGAGCTTGGACCTCTTCCCGAGACTACGTCAGCTACGCACCAAAGCGGTATGGAAGGCACTACTAGTGCTGCTCACTATACGCTACAGAAAGTGCCAAAAGTCTTCCATGGCTCCATCCTTGAGGATGTCGAAGACTGGTTGGCTCAGTTCGAACGCGTCGCTGATTTCAATGGGTGGACCGATGCGAACAAGCTGAAGAATGTATACTTTAGCCTGGAGGATGGCGCTCGCACCTGGTACGAGAACCGCGAACCCTTCTCGTCGTGGAGCGACTTTTGTCGTCATCTGCGGGCAAGTTACGCCAATGCTGATCGCTGTGAACGCGCCGAGCGGGCCATTCAGTCGCGCATCCAAATGCCCAACGAAAGTGTGATGATGTACGTTGAGGACATGACGCGCCTCTTTCGTCGAGCTGACCCGGACATGGCAGAAGATAGGAAGCTCCGGCACTTAATGCGAGGGGTTAAGGAGCAGCTTTTCGCTGGCCTTGTTCGGAGTCCCCCGACGACTGTGGCCGAGTTCTTAACGGAAGCCACGACAATGGAAAAAGTGCTTCAGCAGCGGTCAGCAGTGTACGACCGGCAAATCAGCGTCGCGCCATCGATGGATCAGATCGGAGCTGCCGGAGGTAGCATCAACATCGACTCCCTCTGCGACCTCATCCGATCAGTGGTACGCGACGAGCTGCAAAGAATACACTGCCCGCCTCAACCTGCTGCGGGATCCATATCCAGCCTCATCAGGAACGAGGTGCAGCATGCTCTGCAAGTCCCGCTTGCCAGGGAGGTCACACCACCTGTGCCGACGGAGCTTCGGCGCGCATCATACGCGGAAGCTGCGAGCCGGTATATTCCTGCTTCTCCGCGCTTCGTCCGCCCCACACCTCACGATACACTTCCATCAGTGCAACCGATCCAGCACTTGGAGAACCGCCAACCACTTCAAAGAAAATCGGATGTCTGGCGCACACCGGACAGGCGACCGCTGTGCTATCACTGTGGCGAAGCCGGACATGTGTACCGTGAATGCCCATATCGCCGCCTTGGACTTCAGGGTTTTGCCGTCGACTCTCCAAGGCCAAGATTCGGCGAAAGACCAAGAGCCATTGAGGAATACCTGTCTCAACAGCGCATGCCACTGCCCTTGCGACGGCAGTCACGGTCACCGTCGCCGAGACGATTTTCCCCAAATTCCCGGAGCTCCCCAGTGGCGGCGCAGGGGCGTTCGCCAAGCCCTAGACGGGAAAACTAAAGACAGCGACCTTCGGGGGCGAGGCCGCTGATAATCGACGCGAGCAAGGCCTCCCAGCGACGCGACCAGGTACCGGCAGTGATTCGACAACAACTGAACTCGGAAGCCGACTGTCTTTGGATATACCTGTGGTGCTCGACGGTCACCATGAAGTCAGTGCGTTATTGGACACAGGGGCTGATTACTCGATCGTGAGCCGAAAACTAGCGACACACCTGAAGAAAGTAGTTACGCCTTGGTACGGAACACAAATTCGTACTGCCGGCGGACATGTAGTCACCCCACTTGGTATATGCACACTCCGAGTTGGCATTCGTGGACGTACGTTTCTCTCCAGTTGCCTTGTACTTCGCGAATGTTCCCGAGACATCATCCTTGGAATCGACTTTCTACGGGAATATGGCGCTATTATCGACCTGCGGGAGCGCACCGTGACCTTCTCGACAGAGAGAGCAGCAGACAAAACCGACGACAGCCATCTCAGCACGTTTCGCGTTTATGCCGACAACGTCGCGTTACCCCCCCGTTCGAGTGTGCTCGTTGATGTCGTGTGTGACAAGTTACGTGATGGTGAGGCAGTCGCTGAAGGCAACATGTCGCTCTTGCTCACACTAGGTCTCTGCGCCGCTCGCAGCCTCGTCACGCTTCGTGACGGACGTTCTACGCTGCTTGTGACGAATTTTAGTAATGAGCACCGTCACCTTTTTCGTCGCACTGCCATCGCTCTCGCCTACCCCATAACAGAGACTGCTGAATGTTTTACGTCTGCATCACTGGACAATGCTCTCCAATCGACACCGGGGGCTGCGACGGCATCACTAAGCAAAGTAGACATTAATTCGACTCTACCGGAAGAACAACAAATAGCGCTGCATGAATTGCTGCTTCAATTCCAAGAATGTTTCGCCTCGTCCTCTAAGGTGCGTCAGACGCCCATCACGAAACACCGAATCATTACATATACCGACGTGTCGCCCATAAAACAACAGCCTTACCGAGTTTCGGCCAAAGAACGGGACGCGATACATACGCAAGTCGAAGAGATGCTTCAGGACGATGTTATACAGCCTTCCAAAAGTCCCTGGTCATCGCCGGTCGTCCTCGTGAAGAAGAAGGACGGAACACTACGTTTCTGCGTTGACTACAGGCGGCTAAACAGCGTGACTAAAAAAGACGTCTATCCACTGCCCCGCATCGATGATTCACTCGACAGACTGCGACGCGCCAAGTATTTTTCATCTATAGACTTGAAAAGCGGATACTGGCAGATTGAGGTTGATGAACGAGATCGCGAGAAAACGGCCTTTGTTACGCCGGATGGCCTGTATGAATTCAAAGTGCTCCCTTTCGGCTTGTGTTCTGCACCTGCGACATTCCAGAGAATGATGGACACTGTTCTCACTGGTTTGAAGTGGCATACTTGCCTCGTTTATCTTGATGACGTCGTCGTATTTTCGGCGACCTTTGAGGAACACCTGAATCGTCTGAAGACTGTGCTGGACGCCCTCCGCGCCGCTAACCTCACGCTGAAGCCAGAGAAATGCCACTTCGGTTACAAAGAACTTAAGTTTCTCGGCCATGTTGTGAGCGCGGATGGCGTTCGGCCTGACCCTGACAAGACCACCGCCGTAGCCTCCTTTCCTGTTCCCCGTGACAAGAAAGCAGTCCGTCGCTTTCTGGGGCTCTGCGCATACTATCGCCGCTTCATCGCCAATTTTTCTAGGATTGCCGAACCTCTGACTCACCTCACACGAGAAGATGTACCATTTGTCTGGAATGAAGAGCAGGACGCGGCTTTCACCGAGCTGCGGGAGCGTTTGCAGACACCACCAGTTCTTGCTCACTTTGACGAGGACGCTGATACTGAAGTCCATACCGACGCCAGCAACGTGGGTCTTGGCGCCATCCTGGTCCAACACCAAGAGGGCACAGAGCGCGTGATAGCTTACGCCAGCCGTACTCTTTCACGCGCAGAAGCAAACTATTCCACCTCAGAAAAAGAGTGCCTTGCAGTGGTATGGGCGACCATGAAGTTTCGGCCTTACCTCTACGATCGCCCCTTCAAAGTAGTGACCGACCACCATTCATTGTGCTGGTTGACCAATATACGAGACCCCGCTGGGCGACTCGCACGATGGAGCCTTCGTCTGCAAGAATTCGATCTGACCATCGTATACAGATCAGGCCGCAAGCACGAAGATGCGGATTCGTTGTCGCGTGCACCCACCGATGTTTGTGATCCGGCCGCTGAGGATGACAGTGGATTCCTTGGGGCCCTCACCGCAACGGACTTGATTGCACGACAGCGCGAGGATACCGAAATCCGCGCAATCATCGAGAACCTCGAAGGACGCAACTCTCCCATACCTCGACGCCTTTCTCGCAGTCTCTCGTCCTTCTGCCTTCGAAGAGGTGTCCTGTATAAGAAAAACTCGAACAGCAACGGCAAACCCTACCTTCTCGTCATACCTGCTGACATGCGCGACGACATTCTTCTTGCCTGCCATGACGAGCCCACATCTGGTCACTTAGGCTCCTCCCGAACTCTCGCCAGAGTTCAACAGGCGTACTACTGGCCCAAACTATCTACATCTGTAAAGCGCTACGTCAAGAGTTGTCGGGAATGTCAACGCCGCAAATCCCCGCCACTGAAGCCCGCGGGGCTGCTGCAACCGATCGCACCACCCAGGGCACCATTCGATCAAATAGGCATGGATTTACTCGGGCCTTTTCCACTATCATCAGCCGGCAACAAGTGGATCGTAGTCGCCACAGATTACTTAACCAGATACGCCGAGACAAGGGCTCTACCACGCGCTACGGCTGCCGATGTTGCCCAGTTCTTTATAGACCAGATCGTTCTTCGACATGGAGCCCCGTCTTACGTGATCACTGACAGAGGCACAGCTTTCACGGCCCAGCTTATTGACGACGTATTCAAGCTAAGCTACACGAGCCATCGCAAGACCACTGCATATCATCCGCAGACCAACGGGTTGACGGAACGATTGAACAAAACCATCGCCGACATGTTATCCATGTACGCCGATGTACAACACAAGACGTGGGATCAGGTTCTACCGTACGTAACATTTGCGTACAACTCTGCCATCCAGGAGACGACGCGATTCACGCCGTTTCGTCTTGTCTATGGACGTGAGGTTCAGACTATGCTGGATGCGATGCTTCCACACGATTATGACGCGCTGCTCACCCCTGACGCTGAGCAATTTACGCAGTACGCCGAAGAAGCTCGCCAATTGGCACGCCTACACATCACGCAACAGCAGAGTGTAGATGCACGTCGCTACAATCTTCGCCATCGCCAAGTGGAATACCACCCGGGCGATCAAGTTTGGGTGTGGACGCCGGTGCGCCGCCAGGGGTTGTCAGAGAAACTGCTCAGTCGCTACTTTGGACCCTACAAAGTGCTGCGTCGCGTTAGTGACGTGAACTACGAGGTTCTCCCGGATAGTGCCATGTCACCCCAGCGTCGAAGGCAGCACTCGGAGATTGTGCACGTTGTACGACTCAAACCTTATTTCGCGCGATAGTGCTACAGCGTCTCAACTTTATGATGTACTTTATTTTTCTCTCCCTCACCCCCCACTTGTGCTTACTTTATGTTCCTTCCCTTTTTTTTCTTTCCCTCTACCTACGTCGACCAGCGCTAGCATCGGGACGATGCCCGTTTTTTTCACAGGGGGAAAATGCCACGAGGTCTCGAGCTGCGGCGAGCGCGAGCCAGTATTCAGGCAAGGAGAGAAGAAGAAGAGGTTTTTCGTTTTTGGGGTCAGCCATCTTCCTGGCTAGTACTCGTCTCTGCCGGTGCAGGACTTCTTGCTCTGAAGGCCTTCTGTTGCACGTGACAATATATATATATATATATATATATATATATATATATATATATGACGTACCTTTGGTTTAATTACCTAGAAACACATTGGTCATTCTTCGCGCCACGCAGTTAATAAACCTGGTTTATTACACTCTCATATTGTTTTCTTCGATCATTGTCCCTGATCAATATCCAGCAACAAGAAGCGCGCGTAAAATGACACGGTATCAATAATAATGTTTTCAACGTAGCCTTCATGGTGCGGAGATACCAGTTACTTATAGAGGACAGTGGTAAAAACAGCAGTTCACCTGGCTAAAACTACATTTGGTACCGGCCGTCAAGAGTCATGGGCACACCGAAGCAACTAAAACATTAAAAAAAAAAAAAAATGTACTGCACAGAGGTTCTGCGAGAAAAACTGGGCGTCCCGCGCTCGCTAGCAGACGACGCGCTTGACAACGACAGCAAAATTGAAGACGTCGCGTTGTATAATCCATACCTCAAATATATATGTTTAGCAAAATGGTGTAAACATAAATTTGCAGTTGAAATAAAGCACTATTTTAAGAGCGTACTATGCGCAATCGGCCTCGGCACCCGCAGCGAAAGTACGTTGAATATGCCGCGGAGCGCGTGTCCGCCCCAATCCAGTTCGCTCGCAGCGCCCTCGTACTATTTTTCCACACGCGGCGCCTCAGCGGCAGAGCGCCGTTCGGCCCACTCGACCATCTAGTACACTCTAGTTCCAACATAAGCGCGCAAGTGGAGCTACTGTAATTTGGTCGAATACTTTAGTTAGTATTTTTTTCTGCTAGGGGCGCTCAACACGACTCAATATTTGAGCTATTAATGTACATATAATAACAGACAAACACAGTTACAGTGTCATTTTTTTTTACAAAATAAGCAGTCTATTGTTTTTATTGAACTTCTGTTATTAAAGTCCGTGCTTTGTTACTTGAATAAAGGTTTTGAGGCCTCACTGACATGTGATCAGCGGCAGCCCACTGGTATCGATTGCAGTCCTTGCCGTTTATCGATTGAAATTGTACGGCGGTTATATTTGCGAACGGGGTGGTCGTTTACTTTGAGCAGCATCACGCAGGTTCATTTTAATTAGATATCAATAATACCTCAGCCAGTTTATGCGTCCAACATTCGATAGCTGCTACCAAGCGAACGTGTTAAAAGACGGTGAACTTTATCAGCTGCGGCGTTTCACTGGCGGCTGCATGCACGGCTTCCGCCGTTTGTGATCTGCCGCGTCTGGCCGCGTTGCGTCTGGTTGCTCGAAAAAAAAGTGCTGGCCAGCACGAAAATTCATCGCTGGAACCGAGCACAGTCTGCTTGAAGACTATCCACGAAAGCGGATTAACCTTGCAGCCCCTGGGCTTGTGCGCCGGTGAGTAAAACAGCAGTGCTTCGCATTTTCAACTTTGAATTTCTTTGCGTGCGAGGCGGATAGAGCAGATTCCTGTCGTCATTTCTTAAAAGTATAAAATAGTAATAATTATAAAGTCATTGCCCTTCCAAAGCAATTAAAACGAGGTTCTTGCTACTTTGCCAAGTTGCTAAAATTGCTAACATGAGTACAGCATAAATAATAAAGTTTTGGCTGTTTCTGCATAAATGATACACCGCGATAAGTTCACTGCACATTAGTGACAAGTGTACTTCTGGTGATACAGTTGGATTAACTGCATTTGAGACATAACAAAATGACTGTGTTTATTACTAGTATCTGGCAGAAACAATTGTCATCTAATCGAGACTTGACTAAGCACAGCCCGCACGAGGACACCACTGAAAGAAATGCACACTCAAAACAGTGTTGTGTGTGTGTGTGTTTGTGCATTTTTCTGTCATGGAGCGTTTCGTGCACTGTTCTCTGTCATACATGAATCACAAACTCATGCACACTTCCACCATAGTAATTGAGGCTCATTTTTCTTTCGACTCCAGCCTCCAAGACGCTGCTCATATTTGGAGTCATCGCTTTGGACTCTATTGTCTCTGGACATAGAAGTCAACCGTGAACGTGTCTCCACTGGAAGTAACATCAAGGGCCAGAATCCTCACAGGGTATGTTTCTGAACACTTCAACTAGAACCGTGATTTTTCTTCATTTATGGGACTAACTTTTGTTTCACCATTTTTTGCTTGCATGTGTGTCATGGCTTTGTCATTTCTCTTTTCAGGAAGACGGACAAAAGAGAGATTATTGGTCTGCAAGCTGCCCACGCTAAGCCACAAGATGCTCAACCGTCACCATAATGACAACAAGTCCTCTTGAACTACGTGCCTCACTATGAAATGTTTGGAAGTTTACCAGATAGAGAGGTGTGAGCCCTATTAGGAAAACAGCAGTCTACAGTTCTGTATCATACTGAGCGGGAATGAGAAATTTGACATACAAGCTTAGTTGCTTTTAAGGGCGCTTTATGACAATCGGAGAAGTAACATGTTGAGTCCCAACTTGTTTCTTTTGCAGTCATTATAGCCATGACGACCAGAACAGAAACAATGTAGCAAGCTCCTACTTGCTAATGCACAAACTCTGTCATGTGCTCTTTGCAAATCAATTTGACGGGCATTAGTACCACAAAGTATCACATGCTCCCTCACAACGATAATTTGATACATGAAAATGCAAAGAATTTTAAAATGATCAAAAGCACTTAATGCAATTTTAAGGAAATGACACTTCATGTTGACTGAAACTCTGGCAGTCACTCTTCATTTTATTTTTTGCTTAAAGTACCCTCAGGGGCACAGGCATTAAAGAGGGGAGTGGTTACAAAGTAGTAGAGTAAAACAAACAAGTGTAGTGAGTTCTTGTAACATAATGATTCTCCTGATTATACAATGTTTGCTAATGTTTTGCAAAAAATGTTTGTTATCTGTGATGGCTACGATACTTGGTGGTTCCATTTCTGAGATGTACGGGGCATGAAAGAAAGACTTCGTGTTACATGAATCAATTCCTACCTTACTGTGATGATTGACTCAGTTTGAAATGCACTGAGGCCGCAGTATGAAGTCATGAAGTGTGGTGTGACAGAAAATTTTATGAAATAGCGAAAGATGGCCGACTTTCCGGCGATTAGCTAGTGGAATGAGTGCTAGGCCAGTTTACATTGAAGTTATACTTGCGGTACGGTTATAATTAGAAATAATGAAACGGAGTAGAGTTACTGTGTACTAGTTCAAGTGAAGTAATAAGATTAACGCGACTGGCATCCCATATTGCAGATGCATATTCAAGTTTCCAGCGAATTAGTCTTGTAAAGCTGTAGTTCTAAAGTAGACAGTGCTTTGGAAAAGTTGCGCCATAAGTACCCGAGCATGTGATTAGCACTGCTAATGACGTACTCTATATTATAGGTCCAATTTAAGTTATTTGTAATGTGTACACTGAGATATTTATATGACATGACAAAATCTAAGGGAACGTTAGCATGGCAAGCGCTAGGATTAGAATTAGATCTGGAAATGCGCATGATTTTACATTTGTTTACTACAAAAGGCTCATATACAGTTTGCATGAAATCAATAACTAGGCTAGTACTGCACCATAAGAGATAGCTAGAAAAGGCAAGCTCAAACAACTGGCCAGCCTATTTCACACTTCACAAACTTGAGAAATCACTAAAAGCAAATTTTCTTTCTCTTCAAACAGCAGATGACAAAACCTGCGCACAGTGTGCTCCCAAAAATATTTTGAAATTTACTCGCAGAATAAGTTCAGCTTAACATTCAGCTAATCAACTGTGAACGAGCAAGGGAAACCTCAGCGTGGGAACTTGTCTTCGTCTCGGCCCTCACAAATATGTTTGCTTGGTGAAACGCTGGCTCCAAGCTGAGGCTTCCCTTGCTCACCTGTTACTCAACTGAAGTGTTCATCTCCTTGCAACCTCTTTGCTGTGTTTGAATACATATACCGAGATTCTTTTTCAACATGAAACCACAAACTCCATTTTCCAAGGATGTGTGAGCATTAATTGGGCTCGCTTATATGTTGATTTAGTGTCCTTGTTTATTCACACAATATTTCCAGAAGTCCTTGTAAGCAGTGCTGTCTCCATAACGTTCCTTGGTTTCCTTACAAGTACTCCACTTGTGTCGAAGCCTTTGCTGCCGCACCTGAACACTATATGTGCAGCAGAAAAATATCAAGAGCAGAAAATGTGATGTAAAATTTAGCATAACGACCCCCCCCCCCCCCTTCTCCTACACTTCGTGCCTCTCGCCAATGTGTTATGAGAGCAATGAGACATTGCACCTCGAGCTTATCTTGCTGACAGTACATTTTTGCGGAGCAATTTTTTGTGTTCCTTCCTTTAATCTAGCTGAAATCGTCGAACGCAGAGAATATAAAACGTCAAGCAGCACTGTACGCAATACAATTACGAGGGTAGCTACGTATATCTGAACCTTCGTTCTCCCTGCTTTACGGCACGCCGAACACGATGAGAAAACTTCGCTCGATTTCAGCTTTGGGTCCCAATAAATAGATGGTTATCTGTGTTTCTGTATGTTGTAAACTCAGTGACGGACAACATTAAGTCCACCTGAGCTGTACGAAAATTGAGCATGTACTGCCTCATTCACCATTGACAATAAACAATGTGAGCTTACTTGTTTGAAGTGTTTTATTGCCAGTTGAGGCCTCTCGGTCACCTGGCGACATAATGAAGATATCTGTAGTCATGTTACAGTACAGAACACACGAATACCGCCCCTAAAGCGGTAACAAAACGCCCAAAACCAGCGAGCGAGCAGCGCGACGAGCCCTACGTACGAACTGCTACCATAGAATAAAGAACCAACTTTCTGCTACCGTAGCGGCCATATTGCTCACTGCGTAATGATGATGATATTAGGATGGATGGATGAGGCTCAACCCAGGCCCCGGAAACTCTCGAGTTCACCAAATGGCCACAGAGGGCGAAAAATCAACCGCGGCGCGTTCCAGCATAAGCGCGCAAGTGGAGCTACTGTAATTTGGTCGAATACTTTAGTTTGTATTTTTTCTGCTAGGGGCGCTCAACACGACTCAATATTTGAGCTTTTAATGTACATATAATAACCGACAAACACAATTACAGTGTCATTTTTTTACAAAATAAGGAGTCTATTGTTTTTATTGGACTTATGTTATTAAAGTCCGTGCTTTGTTACTTGAATAAAGGTTTTGAGGCCTCACTGACATGTGATTAGCGGCAGCCCACTGGTATCGATTGCAGTCCGTGCCGTTTATCGATTCAAATTGTACGGCGGTTATATTTGCGAACGGGGTGGTCGTTTCCTTTGAGCAGCATCACGCAGGTTCATTTTAATTAGATATCAATAATACCTCAGCCAGTTTATGCGTCCAACATTCGATAGCTGCCACCAAGCGAACGTGTTTAAAGACGGTGAACTTTCTCAGCTGCGGCGTTTCACTGGCGGCTGCATGCACGGCTTCCGCCGTTTGTGATCTGCCGCGTTTGGCCGCGTTGCGTCTGGTTGCTCGAAAAAAAAGTGCTGGCCAGCACGAAAATTCATCGCTGGAACCGAGCACAGTCTGCTTGAAGACTACCCACGAAAGCGGATTAACCTTGCAGCCCCTGGGCTTGTGCGCCGGTGAGTAAAAAAGCAGTGCTTCGCATTTTCAACTTTGAATTTCTTTGCATGCGAGGCGGATAAAGCAGATTCCTGTCGTCATTTCTTAAAAGTAGAAAATAGTAATAATTCTAAAGTTATTGCCCTTCCAAAGCAATTCAAACGAGGCTCTTGCTACTTTGCCAAGTTGCTAAAATTGCTAACATGAGTACAGCATAAATAATAAAGTTTTGGCTGTTTCTGCATAAATGATACAGCGCGATAAATTCACTGCACATTAGTGACAAGTGTACTTCCGGTGATACAGTTCGATTAACTGCATTTGAGAGATAATAAAATGACTGTGTTTATTACTAGTATCTGGCAGAAACAATTGTCATCTAATCGAGACTTGACTAAGCACAGCCCACACAAGGACACCACTGAAAGAAATGCACACTCAAAACAGTGTTTGTGCGTTTTTCTGTCATGAAGCATTTCGTGCACTGTTCTCTGTCATACATGAATCACAAACTCACGCACACTTCCAGCATAGTAATTGAGGCTCATTTTTCTTTCGACTCCAGCCTCCAAGACGCTGCTCATATTTGGAGTCATCGCTTTGGACTCTATTGTCTCTGGACATAGAAGTCAACCGTGAACGTGTCTCCACTGGAAGTAACATCAAGGGCCAGAATCCTCACAGGGTATGTTTCTGAACACTTCAACTAGAACCGTGATTTTTCTTCATTTATGGGACTAACTTTTGTTTCACCATTTTTTGCTTACATGTGTGTCATGGCTTTGTCATTTCTCTTTTCAGGAAGACGGACAAAAGAGAGATTATTGGTCTGCAAGCTGCCCACGCTAAGCCACAAGATGCTCAACTGTCACCACAATGACAACAGGTCCTCTTGAACTACGTGCCTCACTATGAAATGTTTGGAAGTTTACCAGATAGAGAGGTGTGAGCCCTGTTAGGAAAACAGCAGTCTACAGTTCTGTATCATACTGAGCGGGAATGAGAAATTTGACATACAAGCTTAGTTGGTTTTAAGGGCGCTTTATGACAATCGGAGAAGTAACATGTTGAGTCCCAACTTGTTTCTTTTGCAGTCATTATAGCCATGACGACCAGAACAGAAACAATGTAGCAAGCTCCTACTTGCTAATGCACAAACTCTGCCATCTGTTCTTTGCAAATCAATTTGACGGGCATTAGTACCACGGAGTATCACATGCTCCCTCACAACGATAATTTGTTACATGAAAATGCAAAGAATTTTAAAATGATCAAAAGCGCTTAATGCAATTTTAAGGAAATGACACTTCATGATGAGTGAAACTCATTTTATTTTTTGCTTAAAGTACCCTCAGGGCCACAGGTATTAAAGAGGGGAGTGGTTACAAAGTAGTAGAGTAAAACAAACAAGTGCAGTGAGTCCTTGTAACATAATGATTCTCCTGATGATACAATGTTAGCTAATGTTTTGCAAAAAAGTTTGTTATCTGTGATGGCTACGATACTTGGTGGTTCCATTTCTGAGATGTACGGGGCATGAAAGAAAGACTTCATGTTCCATAAATCAATTCCTACCTTACTGCGATGATCGACGCAGTTTTAAATGCACTGAGGCCGCAGTATGAAGTCGTCATGAAGTGTGGTGTGATAGAAAATTTTATGAAATAGCAAAAGATGGCCGACTTTGCGGCGATTAGCTAGTGGAATGAGTGCTAGGCCAGTTTACATTGAAGTTTTACTCGCGGTACGTACGGTTATAATTAGAAATAAAAGTATAGTTATTTTGTACTAGTTCAAGTGAAGTAATAAGATTAACATGACTGGCATCCCATATTGCATATGCATATTCAAGTTTCCAGTGAATTAGTCTTGTAAAGCTGTAGTTCTAAAGTAGACGGTGCTTTGGAAAGGTTGCGCCATAAGTACCCGAGCATGTGATTAGCACTGCTAATGACGTACTCTATATTATTGGTCCAATTTAAGTTATTTATATGACATGACAAAATCTAAGAGAACGTTGGCATGGCAAGTGCTAGGATTAGAATTAGATCTGGAAATGCGCATGATTTTACATTTGTTTACTACAAGAGGGTCATATACAGTTTGCATGAAATCAATAACTAGGCTAGTACTGCACCATAAGAGATAGCTAGAAAAGGCAAGCTCACACAACCGGCCAGCCTATTTCACACTTCACAAACTTGAGAAATCACTAAAAGCAAATTTTCTGTCTCTTCAAACAGCAGATGACAAAACCTGCGCACAGTGTGCTCCCAAAAATATTTTGAAATGTACTCGCAGAGTAAGTTCAGCTTAACATTCAGCTAATGAACAGTGAACGAGCAAGGGAAACCTCAGCGTGGGAACTTGTCTTCGTCTCGGCCCTCACAAATATGTTTGCTTGGTGAAACGTTGGCTTCAAGCTGATGCTTCCCTTGGTCACCTCTGTTACTCAACTGAAGTGTTCATCTCCTTGCAACCTCTTTGCTGTGTTTGAATACCTATACCGAGATTCTTTTTCAACATGAAACCACAAATTCCATTTTCCAAGGAACTGTGAGCATTAATTGGGCTTGCTTATATGTTGATTTAGTGTCCTTGTTTATTCACACAATATTTCCAGAAGTCCTTGTAAGCACTGCTGTCTCCATAACGTTCCTTGGTTTCCCTACGAGTACTCCACTTGTGTCGAAGCCTTTGCTGCCGCACCTGAACACTAAATGTGCAGCAGAAAAATATCAAGAGCAGAAAATGTGACATAAAATTTAGCATAACGCCCCCCTCCTACACTTCGTGCCTCTCGCCAATGTGTTATGAGAGCAATGAGACATTGCAGCTCGAGCTTATCTTGCTGACAGTACATTTCTGCCGAGTAATTTTTTGTGTTCCTTTCTTTAATCTATCGGAAATCGTCGAACGCAGAGAATATAAAACGTCAAGCAGCACTGTACGCAATACAAGTACGAGGGCAGCTCGGCATAAATATCACTGTCTGAACCTTCGTTCTCCCTGCTTTACGGCACGCCGAACACGATGAGAAAACTTCGCTCGATTTCAGCTTTGGGTCCCAAAAAATAGATGGTTATCTGTGTTTCTGTATGTTGTAAACTCAGTGACGGACAACATTAAGTCCACCTGAGCTGTACGAAAATTGTGATCATGTACTGCCTCATTCACCATTGACAATAAACAATGTGAGCTTACTTGTTTGAAGTGTTTTATTGCCAGTTGAGGCCTCTCGGTCACCTGGCGACATAATGAATATATCTGTAGTCATGTTAGAGTACAGTACACACGAATACCTCCCCAAAAGCGGTAACAAAACGCCCCAAACCAGCGAGCGAGCAGCGCGACCAGCCCTACGAACCGCTACCGTAGCGGCCATATTGCTCACTACCTAATGATGATGATATTAGTTTCGATTCTGCCAGCGCCATCTCTCGGTCGCATACTTTAGTTCACAACGCCACCGCTACGCTTATTTTCGTTGCACTGTGGAAGGTACAGTTTCCCTTCTCTAAGTTTGTATGGGTGTTCTGTGTGTGTTATGTGGTTGTAGATGGTTGTAGCGTGATTGTAGCTGGGTTGTGGTGGTTGTTGAAATAGGTGTTCTGTGGTTTTAGCGCGAAAGTGGACCTCACGTCGTGTGAAATAGCGCCGCGAAAGGTTCCCTTCGCACGTGCGTTACAAACTTTTGACGGGATCTCAAGATGTCTGACAAGGAATCGAGCAGCGGCGATGGGAAAACAACATCCGCCGACAACGGTGCGTCTTTGGACGTGTGTGCCGCTGTGTCCGAGCAGGAAAAACAACTGGCGACGTCGGCAGCAACCGACTTTCATGCTGGTAAGTATGGCGCGTGCCTCGAAACGCTGGACAAGCTCTACGCGTTAAGACCGGCGGACGGCAAAGTGGCACACAACCGAGCAGTGGCACGCTACTACGCGTCTTCGAAAAGCATGGAGGAGTTCGATCGCGAGCTTGTCGAAATCTCGCCGCACCTGACCAACCCGGACTCGCTGGACGACATAGATCAGTGCATTCCGTTCTTCAACCATGCGGTGGCCCTGTTCCACGCACAGCAGTACCGTCGAGCCTTGGCCGTGTTGGACCGCTTGTTCCAGTTCATCGAACCCATGGACGAGTCGGTGGCCAGGAAGATGTGTTTCCTCCACACCGAGCTGTGCCTTTGCCTCAAGCAGCCAGAGAAGGCCCTGGCTACTGTCGCGTACCTCGAGAACCTGCATGCGGACAGCCCGGAGGCCGAAGCGTGCCGCGGCCGCCTGCAGCTCTACAAGACGCGCTGCCTCATCATGATGCGCTCGGTGAAAGCCAGCAAGCGCGAAATCAAGAACCTGGTCGGCTCGTCGGCGGGCAGCAGCTGCCAGACGGTGTACCTGCGGGGCCAGCTGGAGTTCCTGCGCGGCAACTACCGCAAAGCCGTCAAGGTGCTGGCCGCGGCGCAGCAGCAGGGCGACGCCGCCGTGTACTACCACAACGACCTCGGCTGCGTCCACTTCTGCACGGGCAAGCCGCACCTGGGCAGCTACAACTTCGCCAAGGCGCTCAACGGCTACGTCGAAGGCTGCTCGCAGGGCGGCCGAACGCTCGACGGCCGGCTCTACTTGGAGCTGCTGCACAACCTCGGCCTGCAGAACCTGTACTGTGGCAAGTACGCGTCGGCCTTCGACTGCCTCGTGGAGGCGGCGCGCATGCAGCCCACCAACGCCCGGCTCTGGCTGCGCATCGCCGAGTGCTGCGTGAACCGGCACAAGTCAGACAACGCGGCCGATTTCCAGCTCAAGGACCGCAAGCGGCACATGGTGAGTGGCACCGCGGGCGCCGGCCCGCACCGCAAGATCGTTCTGGCGCCCGGCATCTCGAGCGACCGGCACTCGGCGGCCGTCGGCTCGGCCGCCATCCCGGTGCCCACGCTCGAGTTCGCCGCTCTCTGCCTGCGCAACGTGCTGCAGCTGCTGCCCGAAGAGGCCGACGACGCCCTCCGCAACTCGGCGCTCGCCCTGGCCGCGTACGTGGCGCTCTGCCTGGGCGACCCCCTGGTGGCGCTCAAGCACGCCGAGAGCCTGCTGGCCCAGCCCAAGGTCGCGGGCGTGCACAGCTTCCTGGCGCACCAGTACGCCGCCGAAGCGCTGCTGCTGCTGGACCGCGTCGGGGACGCCATCGACCACCTGAACCCGGATCTCGTCAAGGACCTGTCGCACGGTTTTTCCGAACCCGAGGATGGTGCGAACAAAGGAAAGGACGATGCCACCAAGACCGGCGAAGAGAATGGCAAAACCTACAGGAAGCCATGGTATCCGGCGTCTCCTTCGATGGCCAAGGTGGTCAGCCTGTACAATCTTGCCGTGGCATACACTCTCAGGGGTGGTCTGGGAAAAGCTACGGAGACTCTAAGGCTGGTCAGTGTGCCTAAGGGGCCTGACCCCGAAATACCCGTGCAGGCCCTCATGTTGGCCATATACGTTCAGCTTCAACAGGGTCATGCCGATTTGGCAAAGAATATCATCAAACAGCATCTTCCCCAGTACAAGTGATTCGTCGGCTAGAGGCAATTACTGGGTTGCTGAAGTAAATCGTTTCGGTACATACTGGCGGTACATCGTGGGTGTTAGTGATGCACAGATCAGATCGTCCCAGTGGGGTAATGTGAGAAAAGCAATTCAAGCCGGTATGCTCATACAAGCCTTGGCTTGTGTCATTGGCAGCTGTGTAAATTGCACCCGCTCTGGTGCGCAACAGCCATCATCGGTAAACAAGACACAAGTTGGGGTGGCTTTTTGTTCCCCCATTGCTTCCCAGAGAAATCGGCAGAGCAACACTGTACAATCCCAGCAGTGTGTGTTGCAGAAAACGCAGTCCAGCTGCTGGCAAGTTCGTCTGACAATAGTGGGGCCGAACAGTTGGTGCTGCCAGCAAGCGCTCTGAGGAGCTGCCAAAAGAACAATTTTGTAGTTTTCAAGTGCTTCGATGACATGAGTCTTTCTGACAGTTAAGATCAAATGTGAAACGATTTATTGCATCTCTGTAAGGCATCTTCGAGTTTCTCAAGAGATCTGATCTTGCTATTCTACTGGAAGAAAACTAAAGGAGAGTGTGTGGCAGACAATTCATGCCAGCTCTATTTGATGAAGCAAAGGAATGTTGTGCTCGTTTGGTGGCATGGCTGAAAACGTCCTTAATTTCATGGCATCCTTGAGAGTACTTGTGAATTGTGCATTTCTTGGCGGAGTAAACACTATCATCTAGATGATTGCTTGAAAATGTAGAAAGGGGTATTCCTTTTTTTTTTTTTTTCGTGTGAGACAAGCATGGAGGCACCTTTCATTATATATTCAGTGTGAATGACTTGCTGACCATGAGTGCGTCAAGTGAACCAAGTTGTCTCCAATCAATTTGGTCTTTTTCTTTGTTAATAACAGAGTGATGGTGTTCATTACAGACCAGACGGTGCACACACTCTGTTTGCTCAATTTAAAGTCTTAGGCGGGCTTAGCATTGCACACAGGATTTGTGGCCACCATCTTTGGGCATTTTTCTCCCCACTAGTTGTGGAGCGACTCTGGGGCGGACTTGTTTCCATGAGTGTCGCTGAAGATTGGCTAGTGCACATGAGGCCACCACATACAGTGAATTCTCACTTGAGTGAACTTCAAGGGACCCAGGGAAATAAATAGCTCACTTAACTCACTAAACTGAATATTCACTAGAATATGGAACAGCATAAGGCACAGCAGACATCGAGTCAAAAGTGTGACATGCAATTTTTGGAGTTATGTTTTACGGAGCGCAACAGTTACATTGCTGCCTATCTCACTTTGAAACAAATCTGCAATTTTCATTTGCACTGCTGCTTTTAAAGCACAAGAAGTAACAAAGCTGTCCAGATAGTATATGTTTTTGTGAACTTCCTCTGCCACGGCTTGTTGCTGAGACACCAAGTCTCGCAACTTTCCAAGGCATCCTACAGCCTCAGCTAGAGTTGCATGATTTGATGATGGCTCTGCTATTGCATCTTCCTCGTCGCACTCGTCATCTTCGGGACGAACACTGAAAACAATTTCCAGATCGAATAGTTCAGTGCAGGTAACGAGCCCACTGTCGCAATGCACAGTCTTCAAACTAAGTGTTGCTGTCAACATCCAGCTGGTGACAGACCTCTGTTACCAGCTGGATGTGGGTCGTTCAACTACAATATTTGCTGTTCAGAAATTTGTTTAACTGAAAGATTTTGCATAGAATGCATAGGAGAACCGCTAGGGATTTTCTAATAGGTTGTTACTCTAAAATATTTGTTAAACCAACGTTTGTACAACAGAGTTACTGTACGGGGTGTTTTATTTCATCCTTAGCAGAATGTATAAAAAGTCACCTATAGGTGACTTTTTAAACATGTGACATGTAGCACATTTCTACCACAGTTGACTTCTATGAATTCGGCTCTGACGGGACCAACAAAAGTAATCAAAATATCCGGTGAGTTGAATTAAACAAGATGTCAAAAATATACCAAAACACACCGCTGATTCATCAGGCAGTTATTTGCCCAATATTAACTCACCCCCGTATCAAACAGACAGCAACATTCCATGTGTCTAAAGTAGAAACCTAACATAGAACTGACATTAAAGCTCCCAAGCAGAGTAGAACTTCAAAGTGCACCCGATTTTTTTAGCTAGAAAACTTGGGCATCTGCAGCCGATCTCCTAAAATCAGTTTCACTGCCTTTTTTTTTTATGTCGGCTTCGCCGCAATACACTCGTGTGACGCGGTAAAGCATACAAATGCGGCGAAGATGATTTTGGTTTCATATCAGATTGCACAGCGCAATTTAGTGCTCAATTTTCTTTATAAGAAGGTGCATGTTAGAATTGGGTCAAAACTAATTGGCGGTTGTGAGTTATTGCTTGAAAACCTTCCTAGGGCAGACCGAAAACAGACGTCTTCAACGGCCGATTCTTTTTTTTTTTTTTTTTACTTGTGTTCATGTCCCCTATGCTCCCCCGATACAGACGTTGCCACTCATAGGGGTCAGGCGCGTGCGTGCTGACTGGTAAAGTTCAAATTATTTGGCAG
This sequence comes from Dermacentor silvarum, assembly GCF_013339745.2. Classification (NCBI taxonomy): domain Eukaryota; kingdom Metazoa; phylum Arthropoda; class Arachnida; order Ixodida; family Ixodidae; genus Dermacentor; species Dermacentor silvarum. The sequence goes on along the minus strand of NC_051161.1, from coordinate 174,756,610 downwards.
AGGTCAATTTTAGGATTGAAATAACATAAGTTTGGGCCCATAGAAAGGCGTGGGTGCCAGCTAGAACATCTGGCCGGGACTGAGTTAACAGAAGTCTACTGTACTTGAGCTGAATTACTCTCAGTGCACGAGAAATCAAAATGAATATTTGAATAATGAAACAAGTTCTGCCAGTTATCTTTTAAATTAATTAACTTATGGCACATTGCAATACACCAATTCGAGACGGTGTCTTCGAAAGTTGTGTCCACTTGGAACCAATTCTGAGAATGACACAAGTTTTCGAGATAAAACACCCAGTATAGTTACCATAATAACAAGGTAAACTGGTGATGGAATGAGCATACATTTAAAGGTGCACATTGTAATAACATTGTTGCAAGTCGCCCTGCTTGCCATCATACATAGGGCACAGTTTTGTTCAACAATTGGAGCCATCACAGCAATTATGCAAGGTACCACGTTACTGGCCCAGTGTTAGTATTTTGTGTTCCACAGCAGTTTGGCAATCGATACTTACCAGGTGTTTTTATGTGGAACACTTTCTTTTAAAAGAATCTGCCCTATCTAGACGCCTGCCATTTTTGAAGGCAGGCTGAGTGGATATAGGCAGACATTAGCAGCAAGAAAATTTTGATAGTTTTGCTAATTGCCAGAAATGTGCTTTATTAACTTTTTCTTTGCTCACTTGCGCATATGTTGTCATCTAAAAATTGAAGCCAAGGAGCAGTGATGTCATATCTGCTTAGCAAAAATCGTAAGACTAGCACCACTTTTTCTAAAGTGAGTAATTAAAAAGTTTGCACAATTTGAGTAACTAGTGAAATTATCGCTGATATTTTTCTTGCTGCTACTGTCTGCATGGCCATGTAGCATACCTGCAAGAACTACTAGACCCTAGGTATGACACTTTCATTTAAAATAAAGTGTTCTGCATTAAAAATAAGCATTGTGCTACAGTAGATGTCGCAATACCAGCTGCAACCGAAATATTTCAAGCCTCTGCACACCAAAGCGCTGGCATTTGCAGACCTACAAAGTGAGGGCAGTGTGGTTCCCCAGTTATTTCGTCAGATACTATGTCTCTATGTGAACTGCCCTAGCTAGCATTAAATGCTTACATGCAGTTCTGCAATAAACTTTCCCGGGGCTTTCTGGAAGCACTGTTCCCGAGACTCATTGAGCACTTGCTGTAATTCATGGTGGGCATCATCTACTCCAGCCCTCCAAATGCATTGGAGCGTTGCGAAGAAAATGTAAGGCCGATGAGAGTTGTAGCTGCAACAAAAATAGGGCATGTTGTGTACTTGTGAGTGGGGTAGTGCTCATTTTCTTCTCTGCCACAGTTGTCGTCTGCGCTGATTTGTGCTGTCGGCAACATTTCAATAATGCCCTGACTTGATAGTGCTGGCCTGACAGGACGATAAAGAGGTAAGCTTCATCTGGTGCGTGCTTGCGGTGTACACCACTACGAATTTTCGAGAAACAACAATCTTTTGTCTGATCAAAACTCTAGGCTGGCCAAAACCTACTGGAAGGTGCCAGTTGTTAGATCTTTGCTTGGCAGTCCTCGTGTATAAAAAAAAAAAAATTGGCGGCGCATTCATCGTTTGCAGATGACTGGCAAAGTTAATGCGATTAGCAATCCTTTGATGATGGTGGTATGTTATGACCATTATTATGGCACAAGTTGGCGTTAGAAGAGTGGTCACATACACAGTGACCCAAGTTGGCGTGAAAAGAAAATGGTTAGATCCAGACGTAGATGCCGGACAGTCCCTTGAGAGTCGCATTTAAAACTCGCGTGCCAAAGCCATGTTCACAACTCGGCACGATCAAGTTCATTTGCCGTTCGCTCTAAAGCGCCCTTTGTTGCTGCACTCGTGCCCACTGGCCCCAGAGTGTACGAGGAGGGAAGCTCCTGTGTTCTTGCTGCTGCCAGGAAATGCAGAAAGGGTCACCTTGAGGGAATTGGGCTAAAGCACAAACACTGTACTAGCACGCACAAGACATGTTAAAAACATGCAGTGGTTGCATCGGTTTTCTTTTTGTACGATTTTCTGTATGGGGGTGTTAACCACTGCATTTACAAATTGGCAGCCTCCACATGAACAAACATGGATACATTGTGTATATGTTCTCTGTACGTATTTCTGCATTCTTAACATGGTAAGGTGCACAACCTGTGAGCAAAGTGCTGTGTGGTGCTGCCCATGATCCTTTGTGATTGTTGCGTTGTTTCAAGCAACATTGTCAGGAGTCGAATGCATTGAAATAGTACAGACTTGGTTTAGCCTGCATTTTTTAAGATTGCCTGCAGCAGATATTCTAGTCCTTGAACTTGATTACTCAAAGAGGTAGGTATTACTCGCACGAAAAATCAAAATGCATAATTGACTAATTAACAAAAATGCACTAATTAAGTTTAACTAATTACAACACATCACATGCAGTTTACTGATTGTAGCCAGTGACTTCGCAAGGTGTGTCATTGAACAAATTCTTGGATGGCACCAGTTTCAAGATATTCCTGATGTGTGCAACAAACTACATTAGGCTTCCAGTTACTCTAGTGCTTCAATGCATAAAATGGCATTTCTGTTAAAGAAGTTGAACTACGGTGCATTTTTACTGCAAGTTTGACAACGCATATGTCGAAGCCGGTGCCATCTCCGGAATTCGATATGCCTCATAATCTCACCAGCTACAATTAATAACTTTGCAATATGTGCTGTAAAGTGATAATCAAATTTTGCGCATTAGTCAAATACGCAGTTTGGTTTCTCGTGAAATTAATGTCCGCCTCTTCAAGTAATCCAGTTCGAGGATTATAATTCTGCTATCAGCCACAGACAAATTTCTTAAAATATTGTATAGTCTAGAAAAATGCACTATTTGAGGCTTAGCACAATGTCATTTGTTTCCATAAAACAATGTAGCTATGCAAAGCCATTACTAAGTTTCATAATTGTTGCGCCCAAACATAAAGTTTCAGTAAGTTCAAAAATTGGGTCATGGTTTATCTTATTTGAATACTCGCACAATCTCATTTTTGTTGTTGCTGAGCCTCAAGCATAGTATGTGCATTCATTGTTCATTCATCTTATTTGAATACTCGCACAATTTCATTTTTATTGTTGTTGAACCTCAAGCGTGGTATGTGCACATCGTGGTTTATGTGTTTTGTCTACGACTAGGCAATGTACTGTCGCCAACCGAGCCGTGGGAAAGATGCGGCATGGTAAGCTTCGCGCACACGGCTGAACTCTGTGGATGCAACACCACATTTGAACCTATACTAACACAAACGCAGAGCTAGCGGGGCTGTAAATCACGCTTTGCTGCAAGCAGTACCACGGCCGCTCGATGACATTAGCACATACGACTGAAACCAGACATGTATAGCTCAATTTATTTGGAGCTGTGTACTATGGGCTTCCAGTTACTCAAGTGCTTGAATGCATAAAACGGCATTTCTGTTAAAGAAGCACGTGGAACAACAGTGCATTTTTACAGCGGGCAGGAAGAGGCCTTCGTCCTGCAGTGGACGTAAATATAGGCCGAGGATGATGACTTTGGAGCCAAGTTTAAGTTTATTCAGTTACATAAATCGAATATACAGACGAAGTATTAATAGTGAAAATGGGACCCTGGGTTAGACACTACAACATAATTGCACAATTGTTGGCAGCAACGTAACAGTGGATGGCATAGTAGTATCTTATTTACAAGAAAAGCAAATGATAGTAGAGAAAGAAAGACCACCAAACAATGCTCTAATGCAATGTAGTGTAACAGAAATAACAACGGAAGCGACAAAAATTATACAATTTTTAAAGGTAGAAGAAAAAACAACAATGAACAAAGAAAAAAAAATGTGACGAAGGTAATCAGGAGAAACTTATTAGTTATAGGTGACTTGAAGATACCAATATTTATTAAGGAAATTTATCAGAGGTTAGCAGAAAATCCTTTAACAAAGCTTGAAATGCTGAAATGTAGGTATCAATTGGAGTGTACTAGACAATGGTCGAGTGGGCCTAACAGCGCATAGAGTTTCTCACTAAACTCTATGGAACGGCGCTCTCCCGCTGAGGGGCCGCTCGTAAAGTTAACTACGCCTCCCTCACATGTTGTGCTGTTTTGCTTGCCGAGGTTTGTCCGAATTTGGTGACGCGGGTAGTCTCATTGTTTCTTAACCTATTCAATCAAAAGCAGTAAGTTGCGACAGCGAGATAATTGTTTAATTTAGTAGTTGTTTTCGTGCGACAGCACTGGCCGACACGCTTGGCGTCCGACAAAAGGACGAGCACTCTACGCCGAAAGCATTCGTCGGCCTCCAAATAAAGTATGTTCCGTGCAGAGATGCGATTTCGACACCCGTACGGCTGACCTTTTCCTGCATCGCTTTCCGCGCTGAAAGCTCGCAACGCCCATCAAGTCGTATGGCGGGGCATTTGAATATACAGCTGTAGTGGCAGGCCTCCAAAAACAAATTTCGCGCCTTTGAGAACAAAATGACGTCACTTCTGTTTTTAACGGATATGAGGTTACATTATTTTTTTTTCCACCGGAAGGCGTTCCCTCCTCACACAGATGGCGCTAAGCACCATGAGCAATCTCGCACAGAAGACGTAAACCCAAGAGCTGGTGGGATGAGGAGGTTAGGAAGGCCATAGAGAAACATCAGGAAGCATCCAGGGAACACAGATATTCAAAGCAGAGGGGTGAACCAGAAGCTGATGTAGACAGAAAATGGAATAACTTCTTAAAATGTAGAAGGGAAGCATCCCATTTGATCAATGAGAAGATCAGAGTAAAGGGGACCCAATGGTTGTCAGAAGTAAACAAAAAAGATAGAAAAGCAGCAAAGAAATTTTGGAAACATCTCAACTCCTTGAGTAATAAGACTAGCCTAGAGCAGAGGTTTGTAGTTACAGCTCAAGGTGTTCGGCTAGAGGGAGATGAGGCAATGGAACATACAAGAACAATGATGACAGAAAAATTTAAAGAACCAAACGTGACAGAAAAATTTAAAGAACCAAACGTAGCATGTGCCCAATCAGGTGAGGATAGACTAGTTAGTGCCGTGGCTCCACTGGCACAAAGCGAGTGGGAAAGGGCAGAGAAGAGGGTTCCTAGTAGTACGTCGACAGGTCCTGATGGCATCCCAATTACGTTAATAAAGACATTGGGCCCAAAATCTAAGAAAGCATTAAGAGAGGCAGTGAGCAAAATGATAATGGACAGTAAAGCTCCCGACGGGTGGAGACTGAGCAGGATGAGCATGATATATAAAAGAAAGGGGGACAAAGCCGACATAAACAACTACCGTCCCATAACACTGACGTCGGTGGTTTACAGGGTGGTGATGCAGATTCCACAGCTACCTTGGTTCTCCACAAGAAAAGTAGAAAGTTACCTATCAAGAAAGGGGTCAGGCAAGGAGACACAATCTCTCCAATGCTATTCACTGCATGCTTAGAAGAAGTATTCAAGCTCTTAGACTGGGAAGGCTTAGGAGTAAGGATCAACGGCGAATATCTCAGCAACCTTCGGTTTGCAGATGACATTGTCCTATTCAGCAACAATGGAGACGAATTACAACAAATGATTGAGGACCTTATTCGAGAAAGTGTAAGAATTGGGTTGAAGATGAATATGCAGAAGACAAAGATAATGTTCAATAGCCTGGCAAGGGAACAAGAATTCAGGATCGCCAGTCAGGGATTTGGAAGATGATGTCTGTAAAGGAGTATGTTTATCTAGGTCAATTACTCACAGGGGACCCTGATCACGAGAAAGAAATTTACAGAAGAATAAAATTGGGTTGGAGTGCATACGGCAGGCATTACCAAATCCTGACTGGGAGCTTACCACTGTCGTTGAAAAGAAAAGTGTACAATCATTGCATTCTACCGGTGCTAACATATGGGGCAGAAACTTGGAGGTTAACAAAGAAGCTCGAGAACAAGTTAAGGACCGCACAAAGAGCGATGGAACGAAAAATCTTAGGACTAACGTTAAGAGACAGGAAGAGAGCGGTGTGGATCAGAGAACAAACGGGGATAGCCGATATTCTAGTTGACATTAAGCGGAAGAAATGGAGCTGGGCAGGCCATGTAATGCGTAGGATGGATAACCGGTGGACCATTAGGGTTACAGAATGGATACCAAGAGAAGGGAAGCGCAGTCGAGGTCGGCAGAAAACCGGATGGGGTGATGAAGTTAGGAAATTTGCAGGCGCAAGTTGGAATACGCTAGCGCAAGACAGGGGTAATTGGAGATCGCAAGGAGAGGCCTTAGTCCTGCAGTGGACATAAAATATAGGCTGATGATGATGATGATGATGCAGATTATAAAGGACAGACTGCAGGCATGGGTGGAGAGCGAGGAGGTGCTGGGGGAACTACAAAATGGTTTCCGTAATCAAAGAAGGTTAGAAAATAATCTGTTCTCATTTACGCAGTGTATTGAAATAGAAGAAAAGGAACACATTTCTCGCATTTCTGGATATCAAGGGAGCCTATGACAGTGTAATCCAAAAGAATTTGTGGGACATACTGGCTAGATGTGGAAGATGGAGTGAGTAATCTTTTAAAAGATATCTATAAAAGTAACAGGGTGCTTATAAAATGGGAAAACAAGGTATCTGGGCCTATAGAGATACAGCAGGCGCTTAGGCAGGGGTGCCCTCTGTCACCTCTGTTGTTCATGCTGTATTTACAAGGATTAGAGAAAAAATTAGAGAGGAGCGGACTTGGCTTCAACCTTTCCTATTTCAAGCAAGGAGAATGGATTAAACAGTCATTACCAGGACTGATGTACGCGGATGACATTGTACTTATGGCTGATAGCAAGGAAGACTTGCAGAGCTAAATGGAGATCTGTGGTAAAGAGGGAGATAGCTTAGGTTTGAAGTTTAGTAAAAAAAAACGGCAGTCATGATTTCTAATGATAATCAGGGCAGCGAGCATAGGATACAGGAGGTTACGCTGGAAGTGGTGGATAAGTACAAATATCTCGGAGTGTGGATAAACAATGGGGCTGAGTACCTAACGGAACATGAAAAATATGTAACGGCTAAAAGTAGCAGAAATGCAGCTGTGCTGAAAAATTGGGCACTGTGGAATTGCAATAGGTACGAAGTGGTGAGAGGGATTTGGAAAGGGGTGATGGTCCTTAGTTTGACTTTCGGCAATGCGGTCCTGTGCATGAGATCAGAGGTTCGAGCAAGGTTGGAAGTTAAGCAGCGAGGGGTAGGTAGACTGGCTCTGGGAGCACACGGAAATACACCAAATCAGGGGGTACAGGGTGACATGGGATGGACGTCATTCGAGGGCAGGGAAGCCAGCAGCAAGATAGAATTTGAGGAGCGATTGAGAGAGATGGCAGAAAAGCGGTGGGCAAGGAGAGTTTTCAGTTATTTGTACATGAGGAATGTTGATACAAAATGGAGGAAGCTGACCAGAAAACTGTCAATCAAATATTTGGACTGCAGGAGGGGTGCAAACCAGGAAACAGTGGTTAAGAAAAAGGTTAAAGAAACAGAGAGGGGTGTGTGGAAAACAGGGATGCAGACGAAATCAGCACTGGGAACATACCTAACTTTCAAGCTAGAAATTGCCAAAGAAAATGTCTACGATAATTCTAGGGGAAGCTCTTTGTTATTTGAAGCCAGGACGGGAGTATTGCGGACTAGGCCTGTACACGCTCGAGCCGCACATGGATGGATGGATGGATGGATGGATGAGGCTGAACCCTTTAAATCGGGCGGTGGCATACGCCACCTAGCCATGACTATTAACATAATTTGTACTTTGTGGTGGGTGAAATTTCACTCCTGCCTTAATTTTATCCACCAATCAGATAACCTCTGTTTGGTTATTTCTACCCGCTTAAAGTCTATTTTGCCTTCACTGTCCCTAAACCCCAATGCTTTGAAAAAATCAGCCCCGTTGCCTTGCACTGTAGGGTTAAGCCCCTTACAGAAAAGTATGAGGTGTTCAGCTGTTTCCTCTTCTCCACACGCACAGCACAACGTGTCTATACCTTGGTACTTGACTCGGTACATCTTAGTCCGCAATACTCCCGTCCTGGCTTCAAACAACAAAGAGCTTCCCCTAGAATTATCGTAGATATTTTCTTTGGCAATTTCTTGCTTGAAAGTTCGGTATGTGCCCAGTGCTGATTTCGTCTGCATCCCTGTTTTCCACAGACCCCTCTCTGTTTCTTTAACCTTTTTCTTAACCGCTGTTTCCTGGTTTGCACCCCTCCTGCAGTCCAAATATTTGATTGACAGTTTTCTGGTCAGCTTCCTCCATTTTGTATCAACATTCCTCATGTACAAATAACTGAAAACTCTCCTTGCCCACCGCTTTTCTGCCATCTCTCTCAATCGCTCCTCAAATTCTATCTTGCTGCTGGCTTCCCTGCCCTCGAATGACGTCCATCCCATGTCACCCTGTACCCCCTGATTTGGTGTATTTCCGTGTGCTCCCAGAGCCAGTCTACCTACCCCTCGCTGCTTAACTTCCAACCTTGCTCGAACCTCTGATCTCATGCACAGGACCGCATTGCCGAAAGTCAAACTAGGGACCATCACCCCTTTCCAAATCCCTCTCACCACTTCGTACCTATTGTAATTCCACAGTGCCCTATTTTTCATCACAGCTGCATTTCTGCTACCTTTAGCCGTCACATATTTTTCATGTTCCGTTAGGTACTCAGCCCCATTGTTTATCCACACTCCAAGATATTTGTACTTATCCACCACCTCCAGCGTAACCTCCTGTATCCTATGCTCGCTGCCCTGATTATCATTAAAAGTCATGACTGCCGATTTTTCTTTACTAAACTTCAAACCTAAGCTATCTCCCTCTTTACCACAGATGTCCATTAATCTCTGCAAGTCTTCCTTGCTGTCAGCCATAAGTACAATGTCATCTGCATACATCAGTCCTGGTAATGACTGTTTAATCCATTCTCCTTGCTTGAAAAAGGAAAGGTTGAAGCCAAGTCCGCTCCTCCCCAATTTTTTCTCTAATCCTTGTAAATACAGCATGAACAACAGAGGTGACAGAGGGCACCCCTGCCTAAGGCCCTGCTGTATCTCTATAGGCCCAGATACCTTGTTTTCCCATTTTATAAGCACCTTGTTACTTTTATAGATATCTTTTAAAAGATTACTTACTCCATCTTCCACATCTAGAGTGCCCAGTATGTCCCACAAATCCTTTTGGATTACACTGTCATAGGCTCCCTTGATATCCAGAAAGGCAAGCCATAGGGGCCTGTGTTCCTTTTCTGCTATTTCAATACACTGCGTCAATGAGAACAGATTATCCTCTAACCTTCTTTGTTTCCCGAACCCATTTTGTAGCTCCCCCAGCACCTCCTCGCTCTCCACCCATGCCTGCAGTCTGTCCTTTATAATCTGCATCACCACCCTGTAAACCACTGACGTCACTGTTATGGGACGGTAGTTGTTTATGTCGGCTTTGTCCCCCTCACCCTGCTCAGTCTCCACCCGCCGGGGGCTTTACCGTCCGTTATCGTTTTGCTCACTGCCTCTTTTAATGCTTTCTTAGATTTTGGGCCCAATGTCTTTATTAACATAATTGGGATGCCATCAGGGCCTGTCGACGTGCTACTATAATATAGGAACCCTCATCTCTGCCCTTTCGCACGCGCTTTGTGCAAGTGGAGCCACTGCATTACCTAGTCTATCCTCACCTGATTGAGCACATGCTATGTTTCTTTCTTTAAATTTTTCTGTCATCATTGTTCTTATATGTTCCATTGCCTCATCTCCCTCTAGTCGAACACCTTGAGCTGTAACTATAAACCTCTGCTCTAGGCTAGTCTTATTACTCAAGGAGTTGAGATGTTTCCAAAATTTCTTCGCTGCTTTTCTATCCTTTTTGTTTACTTCTGACAACCATTGGCTCCCCTTTCTTCTGATCTTCTCATTGATCAACTTGGATGCTTCCCTTCTACAGTTTAAGAAGTTGTTCCATTTTCTGCCTACATCAGCTTCTGGTTCACCCCTCTGCTTTGAATATCTGTGTTCCCTGGATGCTTCCTGGCGTTTCTCTATGGCCTTCTTAACCTCCTCATCCCACCAGCTCTTGGGTTTACGTCTTCTGTTCCCTTTTGTCCTGACTCGTACCTTAGTAAGATCTAGCTCAAATAGTCCTGTTATATTTGCATATGTCCATTCTGTTTTTGTATCCTCTGAAATTACTTCCTCAATTTGCTGGGTTGCTATTTCAAGCTGCTTTTCCGAGTAAAATATCCCACCTGGTTGTTCATCTTGCCTCCTACCTACTTTCATTTCCCTTCTAAAACTCACCTTAATACGTTTGTGATCACTACCTAGACTTCTGGAGCCATATTCATCTATGCTCATTACATTTAGCCTATCGTGCATCCTATGTGACATTAGTGCATAATCTATCGTCGACTGCAGGCTCCCTACCTCCCATGTTATGTGCCCTTCACACTTCTCAGTACTGTTGCATACAACTAAGTCATGCATTTCACACATATCCAGCATCATGTTGCCTGTTGAGTCTGTGTACCCGTCCATGTCTTCTATGTGTGCGTTCATATCTCCTAGTATAATAATCTCGCACCCTTCTCCTAGCTCATTAATGTCACTTGATATGCATTCCAGCATTTTTTTGTTTTCCTATTTGGCATTTGCTCCTGTCCACAGGTATACAAAGCCAAGGAGTGTCTGCTCTCCTGCAACTTTCCCTTTTAGCCATAAATGCTCCTTGCATTCCTGTTTGACCCTTTGCCAGTTCATACTTTTATGAATGAATGCACCGATTCCACCCCCTTTTCTGCTGCCCTCTGTTCTATTGCAATATTCCCATGCATAGTCAGGATTACAGGGAGGTTGCTCCATGTCCCTAAGATGTGTCTCCACAAACCCGTATACCATCAGCTTTTCTTGCCTTAGTTGCTCGTCTATCTCCTCCCACTTCAGCCTATTCCTGCCACCTTGCATGTTAATGTAACCTATGTCAGAATGACCTTGCCCCTGGTGCTTACGTCTATTTCTTCTACCGATTCTACGTTTCTTGAATACATTCTACATTGATGATGATGATGATGATTTATTGGCATCCCCTTTGAAACGGGGCGGCGACAAATAGTCACCTAGCCTGCTTGATTTAATCAGGTATACTATACATGTTCTTTATCTTGCATTTTTGTATACCTATCATTATTTTTCTTTTTCAAAAATTTACCTTGTACCGCTGCCTATGATTTTAAGAGATCAGGTCGCATCCATCTTTTCCCTACTTTTTTTCCACCAGTACTCTAATCGTCTCTTGCTGATCTCTACGGCTGATCTGTTTATGTTTCCTTCCACTTTAAACCCAAGCGCTTCTGGGAGTTGCACGTTACCTACGGTTCTCGCTGGGTGGATCCCGTCGCATTCCATTAGGATGTGCTGAGTGGTCTCTGGATCTTTACTGCAGCATACACATGTCTCATCTAATTCCGAATATTTGTTCCGATATGTTTTCGTCCTTAGGCAACCGGCTCGAGCCTCAAATAGCAAGGCACTGCCCTTTGTGTTATCGTACAGAGTTTCCCTTCTAATTTCTTTCTTCTCATTCTTGTAAATCTCCATTGTCCTTTTCGTTTCCATTCTTTGCATCCAATTCACGGTCTCTATTTCTCTCACTTTCTTTCTGATGACCCCTGGTTGTCTATTTACAGTTTCGATTATCCTGTACTTGGTTGCCAACTTCCTTGACCTCTTCCTCCATTCTGTGTCCACGCTTTTCATGTAGAGATACTTGTGCACTTTAGCTGCCCATTTATTTTCATCCATGTTCCTGAGCCTTTCTTCAAAACTAATTTTGCTTTGTGCTTCTCTGACTTCAAAAGAGGCCCAACCCATGTCTCCATGCACTGCCTCATTTGTCGTATTACCATGTGCTCCCAAAGCCAACCGGCCTACTGATCTTTGGTTAACTTCCAAACCCGCCAATATATCCGATTTTAAGCATATAATGGCATTTGCGAATGTTAGCGCTGGCACCATAACTCCTTTCCAGATTCCACGCACCACCTCATACTTATTGTGGCCCCACAGTGCTCTGTGTTTCATTAATGCTGCATTCCGCTTCCCCTTTATTTTCAGATTATCTTGGTGGTTGATTGAGTAATTCTTTCCTTCGTTTATGTGTACGCCGAGGTACTTATATTGCTTCACTATGGGTATTACTTGCTGTTGAATTGACACCACGAAGTTACTCGTGTGCTCATTAAAGATCATAATCCCTGATTTCTCTGTGCTAAACTTAAGGCCTAGATTTGTCGCTGCGTTCCCACAGATATTCGCAAGTATCTGTAAATCTTTTTTATTGTCCGCTAGTAGCACAATGTCGTCTGCGTACATCAGTCCAGGGATCTTCTGTTGCACCATTTGTCCATTACGCATGTAGGATAAATCAAAACCTAATTCGCTGTTTTCCAGTCGTCTTTCTATGCGCTTGACGTAAAGCGTGAACAACAATGGTGACAGAGGGCATCCTTGCTTCAATCCTTGGTGAATTCCCACCATTTCATTTCCTTTTCGGCCTTCCCATGCCACTTGTACTATTTCATCATCGCCGCAAGCCGCACCGCCCTCGCGCGGTCCGCTTAAAATGGCCGCTCTGACGTCACGAGAGGCGGTCGTGAACTTTTTCCAGTATGCAGCATGTATGCGGCGACCGCACAAACATGGCGCTGGTTCGAAGCGAAGCGCGAGGCCTAGGCTGCTGTGGCAGTTTGTTTTTTTGTCGTTTTTGTGTTTTTGCGGGATCATTGCAAGAGTTATCGAGCACTCGCGGAGACAGTCGTCGAACGCAGCAATCCGATGTAACCTGCCTGACCTCTTCAGCGCGTGCGATCGTCAACGGCAACAGATGAAAATGTGTTGTGTTTACGCGAGCGTCGGAAGCAATGAAACCGGCGATTTCGTGTGTGTTGGGCCGTATTTCGCTTGTGCAGTACCAGCAGTACAAACGCGAAGGCCATCACATACACGCGCATTCTAAGCATGACACATGCATTCAGTACGCGCCAGAACGAAAATAGTGCGGTCGCCCATCTCGGCGTATGGTGTACCCAACGTTACTAGATTAGCTTCAGTTTGCAAGCTCCGCCCGAGCTAGAGTGACCTAGAATATGGGAGAGTGTCCAAAGCGCCGGCTCCGGCGAGGGCCTTTTTCTGTGAACTGCCGCGCCGCGCCGCTGCTGCTCCGGACCCGTGGGCTTTTCGCGCTCGCGAAGCGCGCGGGAAGCGAGGGTCGTCTGCTACACGCTGTAGTTTTTTGCGTTCGTTTTTCACGCAAAGCACTTAAACTCTATTTAACTTCAACAGTGTGGTGCTGCATGGAGCTTACCCATCTTTGAGCGTTTCTTTGTGCTTAAGCAGCATGATAATGCAAAAACTAACGTATCAAACTCATCAGCGCGGCCCAGCTACGGTGCTAGAGTTCGGGAACGGTATTACGGTAACTGTGCGTGCGTAGAAACGCTCTAAATAATCCCGCGCAAGAAAAGAACGTAAAAAAGAAACGTTATTCGCATGGGTACGCGGGAAATAGCACCATGCTTGCAAGAATAACAGTAACGAAAAAGGTAAATTACTCGCGAAGTCAAGCGAAATACTTACGTGCGTGCAGTGACCGCTTCGCTTACCATTACGCGCTTTTCGCTCACGGTCAGTAGTGATTTACAGCTATGTGCATATGTATTTATTCGAATATTTTTTAGCCACGACAATATTTTATTATGAACAGAGCAGAGTGAGAAGGTGTAAGGGAAGCAAGAGAAAGAGCAAAGACGGCCCTAACGCCGCAATATTGTTGGCTTATTTCGCTTCAGAGATTGCGTACACGAGCAATTCTTGCTGTACGCTATCTCTTCAATACAAACTTCGCGCATGATGTACCTTAAGATTCACCGTGAGCGAAGCTTTCTTCAAATTCAAACATTCGAAAGAAAAGCCATTCGATCCAGCCAATATAGCTAAACAAATATATATTTTTTTCTACATTGAAATGATTAGATAGCTAGTACTGGCATAGCCATTTACTAATTTGGTATGTAAAAGTTATTACTGCAATAGCCTTGTTTTAATAATCAGTGAATCCTCTCTGAAATTACCAACGTATATGTAACTTCTCATGATACCATAGTTATTGCTTAACGTGTGATTTTTTTACGTAAACTAACAAGCATTCACGGCGCGTGACGATGTTTGTGCTTGCATTATATTGAGTGGAAAATCGTCTTGAAAATTACTGTCTTTTATGCACTACAAATATCGCTATTGATTCTGCCACCTTGCATCGATCCTGCCACCTTGCATGTTAATGTAACCTATGTCGGAATGACCTTGCCCCTGGTGCTTACGTCTATTTCTTCTACCGATTCTACGTTTCTTGAATCTGAATCTTGGAGCCTCTCTGGGTCCGTCTTCGTCTACACTGGTGGTCTTAGGGCTCTGGGTCCCCCAAAAAAAGCCGTAGCTTGGCGCCCTATCCTACTACCTACGCTCCCGCCCGTGGCACCACTGTAGTGAATGCCATCCTGTGCAAAAGGCTGGGAGCCAGACTCGTACACTTCCCGGTTTACCTCCGTACCCAAGTGGTCTGCTCAGACCCCTAATGACCCGGTTAGCCTCACGCACCCTCCATTCCATCGCGCTAGCCTGGCCCCGGACATGTGGGATTGTGCATATGGTCACATGCACTTTCGCAGAGGTTTCTCTGAGTTTACGCAACCCAACCTCTAACTGTCCGTTTAGGTTCTGGCTCCTTCCCTTCAGCACATCGTTGAGACCAGCATGGATAACGACCAGATGTTCATGCTCGAGGTTGTCCGATACCACCTTCTGAGCTTTTGCCATTGCGTCAACCATGCACTTCCCTGACTGGGCCTGCACCCTCACCCGCCCGTCTGCCTTCACTGTTGTAAGGACGCCCTCCTTAACCCTAGTTACGTTGGAGTCCCCTACCACTAGGACCCTTCGCTCTACACGTTTGCCTCCCGCCTGCGATTGACGTCCTCCCGTTCGCGCTAGCTGGTTCTCCACTAGGCCGAGCGTGTGACTAGCGCCACCACGCGGCGGGAACCGGAAAGGGGACACGCGCCGCCGCGCAGCTTTCAAACTGAAGCTAATCTAGTAACGTTGGGTGTACCTAGGTGTTGTGTGCGCGCGCTTCATCGCTGCGAAGCTCATACGTGTATGTGCATTGTGCAGTGCTGGTTTGTGTTTAAGAAGTGACCATATGACCTGTAGCGATTAGCTTTATTGTCGCGTCATCGCAGCCATTCGTAATGTGCTGTTTGTGCCTTGCTTCATGTGAGCTGTTTTGGGGGCTGCGATGCGCCTTGGTGACCGCGAACACGTACAGAGCGTTTGAGTGCTGGGGTTCTTACTGTACGAGGTGAAGGGTACTGTTATGTATACGTGCAATGTGTCACAGTGGTGCTAGGCGTATAAGTATTCGTTTTATGCGACATGCATATGCTCGGAAGTGAACCGTGCATACGAACGGTTTGTACAGAACATTAGGCCCAAAATTCAAGGATGCCAAAACCAAAATTAAAGGAGGCGGAAACAAACCGTACGTGTACACATACATTGAAAAATAATGAAACCTCCTTCTCCTTGGCCGAACTTTCTTGTAGCTAAGCAGCTGCTGAGTTGGACACACACTACAAGCTCTTTAGGGTGCTTTTTATGCATGTGCTCTGAAGTAAACAGTGCAGAAGTACTGCTGGTCGTTTGTGCTCTTTGCATCTCAGTATGGGTTTTGTATCAAACCAGCTTTCCTTGCTTTGTACACGTGTTGTTTGTTTCCAGTGTTGTCACTGCACATTTTACTCTTTACGAAGAGGGGAGGCTAGGGAACAGCTTAAAAGTCATATCACTGCTCCACGTATTGCAATTATTAATTTTGTGCCAGGTGTCATGTGCTGTAATGTAAACAATGCAAATGTGCCGCATGCTATTTTTTGCGGATGTGACGACACTGCAACGCACCTTCTCTGCCACTGCCCAACCTTTCATGCTGAACAATGTGCTTTGCCAGTTATACTCCATCTCAGTAGTTCATTGCAGCACTGGGGCAGCGGCAGGGCTTCTTAGCCAATAGGAAGGCTGAATTCCCCTCAAGATGTGTTCATCCGTGCTGTGTCAGCTGCTCAGCGTCTACTTGCCATCCTTTCGATACATCAGCCACTGTTGGAGCAGTGACGCAACAAATGTTCCTACGTTGTAACTAAAGGCTGCGTTTCCATGAATGCTACTGTTGGGCTTCGCTTCATCGACACGCTATCTGAGCAGTTCAATACAGCCTCCTGAGCCAGTTTTAGTAAAAGTGAACACCCTGATAAATGTTCACATGCACCGCGCCATCTGCTCAGCGTGTATTTGACGTTTGCTCACCACTGTCATCACGTACTGTACTAGAGCAGAGTAGGAATTAATGATGCAGTGAACAATGACGCCTTCGTAGCGTTCTGCATCGTCAATGCATCACCATTGCAACTGCTGTGGTGCCACCTGCCCAGTGGCGCACCGACGGGGGGGGATTTGGGGGTTGTAACCCCCCCCCTGAGGCCGAGTTAACCCCCCCCCCCCCATTTTGTTTAACCCCTTTTCTTTCCTTGCGCCTTTGAGTACTGCAACTAAGATGTAAGACACGCAGTCGTCTGCACACTCGCAAACTGGCGCAAAAAGCGCATTTTTTGACAATTTCCCGTGAAGAAATTGAAATTAGTGCTGTTTAGATGGTATCGGCAAACTGTCAACCCCCCCTTGGCAGAGATCCTGGGTGCGCTACTGCACCTGCCAAATAGAAACCGAACCACTTTTACTGCCTGTGTAGTCCTAGCAGTGTCAAAACAAACAGCTGATCTCAATAAGAACAACAAAAAATACCTAATGCTTTGTCCTCAGCATGAGATGAGACTATGCAGTGATGGATTTTACCATTTATTTATTGCTGTCAGGGCGTACAGCTAGTAAAAGGGCAAATTGAGATTGAAGCGGGTGGTCTGGGCTGTATGGGCGGTGCCATGTTGCTGCGTAATCACGGTTAGGGTGGCTACTGATGTTACCAGTGCTAACCGCCACAGTAATTCATCGTACAAGATGGGCATGCAAGAAGGGCCTAACATCTGTAAATCTTTTGTGAACGTCACCACGTAGCCTGCACCAAAGCACAACAGAAAGCTAGGCAACATGAGAGACGTAAGGTGTGGAATTGACGAGGGAACAATGTTTAGCTTCATGCACCTTCGCAACGATCCATCTCCTTACATTAATTATCTGCCATCATGTCAACAAACTCATTACAGTTCAACTTGTAAATGTAACATGGATGTATTGTGTCGTTGTCGTGATCTAAATAAAAAAAATGAAGAAAGGTGCATTAGGTGTTTTGCAAAAAAAAAAAGAGAGAGAAGGAGGTGAACCCTGGTTTCTTATATGGGAGTAGGCAAGAGAGAAAGGTCCTTTGCGTTGCTGGTCGGGCAAGGAAAGAATTCCTCTGTACACGAAGAGCAGGTCACGTTCTTGTACTACAGATTCTTTGCTTCTATTTCGGCTGCTACTATGCCGTTTTAAAGAATTCTTGTGGTAGAATACTCCTTGGAAGACACTTTACAACTTTTATAGTATAACTAAAATTTTCCGCAGGGCCCTGGTGAACGGTCCTCTTAAATTTCTGAGGGGCCCATCAAGGGGTTGTACAAATTAGATGAGTTGTTTCTATGTAAACCTCACATTGACAAGCTTTGCAAAAATCTCGGCAAGGCTTGTTATATTCTGCTCAAGAGCCGAAATTGTTTTGATACAGAAACCCTTCGAGAAATTTATTTCAGCTTGTTCCACAGCCACCTGTGGTACTGTGTTGCATTTCTGGGCCATTCATACATTGAGCCATTTATAAAACTTCGAAAGAGGGCTGTCCACTTTATAACTTCCTCACAATACAATGCTAACACGACACCGCTCTTTCAACACGTACACATTTTACCGTTTACTTCATTACTAAATTTTTAAACTCTTGTAATGGTTAATAATAGCATCGTTACTGACTAACAACTCTCTGCTACCAACTTTAACGAATCAGGACGCTGTACACGCAGTGCACTAAAACAAAATTTTCCGGCTCCAAAGGCCTGTAATGTGTGTGGTAAACGGAGAACTTGAAGTGTTGGAGTAGTCGAGAGGAACGTTCAGCCCACAGAAGTTATGCAGCTAATTTTCAGAGATAATTAAAACTGTATTTTCGTGATCTTCTTTCGTATGTTTATTAATACATTCACCGCTTCCTTTTTATTTTTTCTGGTGCATCTTCCTTTACTTGTAGATGTTCAATGATACCGTTTCCATATTGAAGATTCTTTGTATTGTATTCTCTACTTCTTCTAATGTAAAGTGCATATTGTTGCTGAGTTTAAGTACACGTGTCTGTGCTAAATTAATTGCTTTGCTTCCTCTACATTTTTTATGGATTGCAACTGGCCTCGAGCTAGTGATCCCAATGTATTTGTTCACATTATGTTTTACTCTGTACTGTACACAAGAAATAAAGTTTAATTCAAGGAAACATTTTTCTCACAGGGCCCCCTAGCCTGGAGCTGCAGCCCCCTTAGCCCATAGGTTAATCTGGCCCCAGTAGTAACTACTATCACGAATGCAAGTTTTGGCTTGCCATCCCTTTTATCAGGTTAACATTGATCTGCACAGCAGAAATCCTAACATTCATTGCATGCAGAAAACAGCCTTAGATCAAAGGACGCAAGTAACTAGTGTCCTCAAGAATCTAAACCTTGTTTGAGGTTTTCTGGAATGAAAGCAGTTTAGGTACCTTAGTCTGACACTCTATTTTGCTTGACTGCAGCATTTATCATGGATGCGAAGTGGGTGTTGTGACAGAAAGCCAGTGTGCTCATACAAGAAAAAGTACTGCAATGCCGCTCAAAAGTTTTCTAGGTGTATTGTGCAAAACCACAATTAATGTACGGGAATGACATGACAGTGGTCATAACTTAAAGCAACGGTTCATTACAGATGGGGTACACATGTATGGTCACATAAACATGATGGTGCAAGCTTGACATATAAGTGATAGTCCTTTTTAAGATACAAGTGGCATGGTGACATACCGGGAATCAATGCTCGTTATTTCTTTATTCCCAAAATTATCAGTTGTACAATACTTGTGCCCCGATACAATAACATATCTCTGAATCACAGATGTCACATCCTATCTGCCCTGTGAAATACTTTGCCGCATGAAATGGAAATCTCATTGACATAATCAGTTATAGATTTTGCATTAGTTTTATGCTGTTTCTTGCAGTCTTGTCTTTCATGAGTACTTGCATAATATGGAAAAGGGTACCTTGACATTCTAAATGTTATCTATATATGACCACACAACTATTATTTTTTCCTAATCAGAGGAGGCTCTCGTGTCATTATATTAATTGAACTTCTTTAACAATGAATACGCGACAGGTACTTGCATGTGAACAAGTGCATGTAGCCTCCCAAAGGCAAGCACGTTTACGAAAGTATTTTTCAGTCATATTGGCAAGAAAACTTTCCCATGGGCTTTTTTTCACGCGAAAGGTGACCACACATTTCTTGATCTAGCAGACTGATCTTTTATGCTACAAGTCTGTGCTGTTTTCCTTGCAACGAGTAGTTTTACATATGTCTACAACACGTAGGTCCTTCATCGGCTATTCTTTTTTTTTTCTACAACTTTGATGTTTTCTTGGGAACAATATATTGCATGTTTTTGAAAGCTAGCCGTTCAGAGGCCATTCTTTCTTGAAAAGCTTCTTTGCAGCCAGGCTCTAAAGTTGTTGATAGACTGTTTATGTCGATTTTTTTACGTAACAATTAGTAGTCTTGCATTTAAAACTTATCCTTTGTGCCCAATATTTAGCTCTCTTTTTGCACGAGTTAAGGTGTGGTACCTAATTTTTTTATATGAAAATAAATATTGTTACTACAGGTACGTGTGTCGTCGTACGACTATTGAATATTTGATAAATAATATTTTATTCAATTCGTATTTGAAAACGTTTACATTCGCCCACCTTTACTTCTTGTACAATGCACAAAGAGGCACGCAAGCCATAGTGGTGCTTAATGAAGTCTCTTTTTGCTGCATGTATAGTGGCAAAAAGCAGCTTCTCACAGGGAACTTGATTGTGTTGTCTTGTGTATTGTTCTTCTGCCATATGTATTCTGAATTGATAATTATATCACAGACAGATATATAACCTCTCAATGGAACAGACATTTATTTGATACACATGAACTCGCACCCTGTTCAGCTGGCTTTCAGTTACGCTGATTGTGGCCAGCCTCTATAGAGTATGTCTGCAATGTGGTATGAGGTTATGTGTGCAGTGCTACTGTTAAGCCAACTATTGTTCTCACAGCAATGTATTGAGCAAGGTTATTGCATAATTATTATTTAAAAAAAGACAGCATTAGCCCAGGTTTTAAGGGTGAGAAAATGCTTGGTGCACTTCACCAAACATACAGACAGCATATAATGTGACTACATACCATGTGCTAGTTTGTATTTACAAAGTGTTTACAAAATGGGGAAGGTGGAAGTGAGACTCCTTGGGGAAGCAACACTTCAGTTGTACTGATGGTACGGCGTGACCATATAATTTCCTTATTGCTTGGTTAAAAATATGGTGGGTTACAACCTATGAAATGCCACACCAGCAAGGCTGAACATCCATACTTACTTTTCAGTGGCTTAAATACGCCAATGTGTTGTTGAGCCTGTGTTGTTGAGGTTCCGAAATATCGCCTCGTGTGCCACGTTGTCAAATGCCCCCTTCAGGTCTAGCACGAGAATGGCCCGTGGTGTGTGGCAGGGATGACAATCTCCTTCTTCAATTGCATTAGCACGTCCTGGGTGTCAAGTTGTCGTATAAAGCCAAACATGGGGTCTGGCATTTGCTGGGTTTCGTCCAGGTGTTGTTGGAGGTATTTGAGTACTATCCTTTTCATGATTATGCTTATGCATGATGTGAGGGATATCAGCCACAGGTTGTCAATGTGCGGGGACTTGCCCGGTTTGGGGATAAAGCGTACTTGAGCTGTTTTTCATTCTTGTGATAGCTTGCGTGATGTCCAAAAGTCATTGAAGGGGTCTAGAAGCGTCTCTAGGGCCTGATCTTCGAGGTTAGCCTCGAAGATTCTGGTCGGGCCCGGGGGCACTGCTTTGTCGGCTTTTTTCATCAATGGAACAACGACATAACACAGAATGAACAAACACGAGTGCTGTGTGACACGGTCATATTCCATCATGTAATCAATTGTACGCTCACTTTTAACTTGGCGGCTGCTAAAAAAACCATAAGTAAATCAACAAGCCGTAGTTGAATATTCACTTGCGTGCTCGGTGATGAAGAGAAGTGACTTGTCGATCTACACAGCTGTATTCCGCGATAATAGAACCATCTGTATAAGAGTATGTTAATATACAGGGCGTTCATTTTAAAGTGTTACGGAATTTTTAAAAGATCGCCTGTGGCAGGTAGCATAATGCTTATCGTTGAGCTGGGTTATTCGATGAGGTGGACATTAGTAGCACAAAAAAATCGAAACACTTATTCAAGTAACAAAAATTGACTAATGAACTTCTTAGTTAATTACTTTACGACACATATTGCAATTTACGAATTATAGCCGGTGAGCTTGCAAGACGCATCCACTTGAAATGAATTTCCAGGATGACGCCAGCTTTGAGATATTATTTTCCAAAGTGTGGGATGAAATACATGGGCGTTCCAGTTACTTTAGTGCTTCAATGTATAAAACAGCACTTTGGTAAAAAAGTAAGTGGAACAACAGTGCATTTTTAGGGCGAGTTTGATGGCACATATCTTCAAACTGACGTCATTCTGGAAATTCATCCAAAGTGGATACGCCTGCCAAGCTCACCGGCTCCAATTCGTAAATCACAATATGTGCTGTACAATAATTAACTAAGAAGTTGATTAGTCATTTTTTAATTAGTTAAATATGGGATTTCTCGTGTTACTAATGTCCGCCTCATCGAATAACCCAGCTCAACGATAAGAATTATGCTACCTGCCACAGAGGATTTCTAAAAAAATTTTAAAACTGATAAATGAACACCCTGTATAACGCTGCGGCGCTTCAGCGTGCTACGCTGTTGCTGCGACAAATCCCTTGTTCATTGGCTTAAAAACGCACGCGCGGTCTTGCAAGCTTTCGCTAGCACATCTACAAAAAATGCGCCGTCACGCCGCACACAACTGAGTACATATAGACCTTTTCACAAACCGACGTTTGAACAGCGCCATTGGCCGACACGAGCGACGTCTAGCGTCGCCGCCATTTTGGACTGTGCGCCTTGCGAGAGCCGGCCGGCCGCACCTCGGTTGTGTGATCTTCGCCGCGCGTTATTTCGATTTTTTCTTCCGCTTCGCTTGTCTTGTGCCGCTTGACTTGTTACATGTTTCACGTGCTCGCGTGAGCGCTCAGTGTAGTGTGCCATGGCAACAGCAAGCCCAGCCAGTAGATGTGGTGTTTCTTCATCGGTAGCGGCGGCATCCGCGCCTGCTTCGTCGAGACCTAGCGTGCTAATCAGTGGTATATTTCATTGTTATTGCTGGGCTCATGTGACCGTATCGTCGATTGAATCTGATCACCATTACGTTTCGCGATTGAGGGTTGCCTCATTTAGCGAAAGCAGGCGCGTACGTAGCTGTCGGGCAATGCTTATATAGAACCAGGCGCCAGCGGCCCGACGACGCGTGTCAGTGGTTGGTAGATATGCGGTGGTTACTCCATACGCTTCCGACGCAACTGAATAGCTCAATCATGCAAAATTTATTGGATCTGGTGCAATGCAGGGTGCTTATAACCAAATGTCAAAGCATAAAGCGTGGCGATCGAGCAGCGCGGTACCTGCAGCGAACCGACGCGAGGCAGTGATCACAGATGCCAGCGCGACTGATACAGCCCAGGTGCTAGACTTTTTATTGTTAGTATTTATTTATTTATACATACTGTCAATCCCAATAGGGATTATAACAGGACTTGTTATAAAGATATATTTGTTTACATGTATTTTATGCTTGTTTGCCTGGGATGGCTTTTCTTTTTAATGTCTGAATTTAGAACAAGCTTCGCTCACGGTGAACCTTAACGTAGATCGTGCGCGAAGTTTGTATTGAAGATATCGCGTACGGCAAGAATTGTTCGTGTGCGCTATCTCTGAAGCGAAATAAGCCAATAATATTGCAGCGTTAGGGCCATCTCTGCTCTTTCTCTTGTTTCCATTACACCGTCTCATTGTGCTATGTTCATAATAAAGTAACGTCGAGTCTTAACAATTGTCGAATAAATACATATGCATATGACTGTAAACCACTACTGACCGTGAGTGAAAAGCGCTTAGTGGTCAGCGAAGCAGTCTCTGCACGCACGTAAGTATTTCACTTGATCGACTGTGCGATTTTTTTTTTCGTTACTGTTATTCTTGCAAGCATGATGCTATTGTCCGCGTACCCATGCGAATACCGTTTTTTTTTTAACGTTCTGACTTGCGCGGGCTCATTTAGCGCATTTCTACGCCACGCACAGTTAGCGCATTACGGTTCCCGAACTCAAACACTGGCGCTAGGCTGCAGTGATGAGGTTGACACGTTCGTTTTTGCATTCTCTTGCTGCCCAAGCACATAGACAACGCTCAAAGATGGGTGAGCTCGATGCAGCACCACACTATTGAAGTTAATTACCTTTATGGGCAGGGCCACGTAGGGTGCGTGTGAACGCAGAGACAATGTTTTGGTGGACACAGGGTCTGCATACATCTTCCATAGGACACGATTTTTCCAGATCGTTGCGAAGTGTATTTACCGACTAGTTCTCTCGCAGAGTGCTCCAATTTATCTTATACCGGTGTCACACGGCCACTTTTGATAGCGATCGAAACCGATCTGGATCGGAATGTTCGACCGCGATTGGCTCCCTTCCGCAGATTGAGCAAAGAATCCAATCGCGACCAAGAAATTCGACCCATGCATATCGGGCTCGATCACGATCAAAAGTGCGCCGTGTGACCCCCGTATTAGGCACTGGAATGAAGTCGTGTTTGAAAGAATAACAAATGTAGCCCCTGCCACTACATACGAGAAAATATTGCATCGAAGAGCTGACAATTCTCGCAACCTGTTGGGAAATGAGCCGAAAAGAGTTTACCAAAATGCGTTATTTTACTGATGTGTGCATTGGTTCACATTAGACTGAAATGCCAAGTCCTCAGGTGATGCAGGAAACCGGCGAAGCGTGATCATACCACATCGCGGCAGTGGTCTCGCGGAGTGCTGTGTTGTGGACACACTTAGTCCCTAAAATCGTTATTTTCCGCTGGTTGTTTGTGCACCCATAAACTGCACAGTGCTGACCTGTAGCCTTTTGGTGAGTATATATGCCATTATTTACGAGCGTAAGTCATTCGTGACAAAAATAAACGGAAACATCGAAGGAAAGCTACCACTCCGCAATGCAAGCGCAAGGCAAGCTCACACACACCTCACAGTCCAGACCGAACAGGCAACACTGACACATACTCTCCACGGATGCTGGACGGATGAGGCTGAACCCTTTAAATCGGGCGATGGCATATGCCACCTAGCCATGACTATTAACATATTTTGTACTTTGTGGTGAGTGAAATTTCACCCCTGCTTTGATTTTAGCCACAATCAGATAACCCCTGTTTGGTTATTTCTACCCGCTTAAAGTCTATTTTGCCTTCACTGTCCCTTCACTGTCCCGATGGATGGATGGATGGATGGATGGATGGATGGATGGATGGATGAGGCTGAACCCTTTAAATCGGGCGGTGGCATACGCCACCTAGCCATGACCATTAACATAATTTGTACTTTGTGGTGGGTGAAATTTCACCCCTGCCTTAATTTTATCCACCAATCAGATAACCTCTGCTTGGTTATTTCTACCCGCTTAAAGTCTATTTTGCCTTCACTGTCCCTAAACCCCAATGCTTTGAAAAAATCAGCCCCGTTGCCTTGCACTGTAGGGTTAAGCCCCTTACAGAAAAGTATGAGGTGTTCAGCCGTTTCCTCTTCTTCTCCACACGCACAGCACAACGTGTCTATACCTTGGTACTTGACTCGGTACATCTTAGTCCGCAATACTCCCGTCCTGGCTTCAAACAACAAAGAGCTTCCCCTAGAATTATCGTAGATATTTTCTTTGGCAATTTCTTGCTTGAAAGTTCGGTATGTGCCCAGTGCTGATTTCGTCTGCATCCCTGCTTTCCACAGACCCCTCTCTGTTTCCTTAACCTTTTTCTTAACCGCTGTTTCCTGGTCTGCACCCCTCCTGCAGTCCAAATATTTGATTGACAGTTTTCTGGTCAGCTTCCTCCATTTTGTATCAACATTCCTCATGTACAAATAACTGAAAACTCTCCTTGCCCACCGCTTTTCTCCCATCTCTCTCAATCGCTCCTCAAATTCTATCTTGCTGTTGGCTTCCCTGCCCTCGAATGACGTCCATCCCATGTCACCCTGTACCCCCTGATTTGGTGTATTTCCGTGTGCTCCCAGAGCCAGTCTACCTACCCCTCGCTGCTTAACTTCCAACCTTGCTCGCAAGAACCTCTGATCTCATGCACAGGACCGCATTGCCGAAAGTCAAACTAGGGACCATCACCCCTTTCCAAATCCCTCTCACCACTTCGTACCTATTGTAATTCCACAGTGCCCTATTTTTCATCACAGCTGCATTTCTGCTACCTTTAGCCGTCACATATTTTTCATGTTCCGTTAGGTACTCAGCCCCATTGTTTATCCACACTCCAAGATATTTGTACTTATCCACCACCTCCAGCGTAACCTCCTGTATTCTATGCTCGCTGCCCTGATTATCATTAGAAATCATGACTGCCGTTTTTTTTCACTAAACTTCAAACCTAAGCTATCTCCCTCTTTATTACAGATGTCCATAAATCCCTGCAAGTCTTCCTTGCTATCAGCCATAAGTACAATGTCATCCGCGTACATCAGTCCTGGTAATGACTGTTTAATCCATTCTCCTTGCTTGAAATATGAAAGGTTGAAGCCAAGTCCGCTCCTCTCTAATTGTTTCTCTAATCCTTGTAAATACAGCAGGAACAACAAAGGTGACAGAGGGAGCCCTTGCCTAAGCCCCTGCTGTATTTCTATAGGCTCAGATACATTGTTTTCCCATTTTATTATAAGCACCTTGTTACTTTTATAGATATCTTTTAAAAGATTACTTACTCCATCTTCCACATCTAGAGTGCCCAGTATGTCCCAATAAATCCTTTTGGATTACACTGTCATAGGCTCCCTTGATATCCAGAAATGCGAGCCATAGGGGCCCGTGTTCCTTTTCTGCTATTTCAATACACTGCGTCAATGAGAACAGATTATCCTCTAACCTTCTTTGTTTCCCGAACCCATCTTGTAGTTCCCCCAGCACCTCCTTGCCCTCCACCCATGCCTACAGTCTGTCCTTTATACTGTGCATCACCACCCTGTAAACCACTGACGTCACTGTTATGAGACGGTAGTTGTTTATGTCGGCTTTGTCTCTCTTTCCCTTGTATATCATGCTCATCCTGCTCAGTCTCCACCCGTCGGGGGCCTTACCTTCCATTATCGTTTTGCTCACTGCCTCTCTTAATGCTTTCTTAGATTTTGGGCCCAATGTCTTTATTACCATAATTGGGATGCCATCAGGACCTGTCGACGTGTTACTAGGAACCCTCTTCTCTGTCCTTTCCAACTCGCTTTGTGCAAGTGGAGCCACTGCACTAACTAGTCTATCCTCACCTGATTGAGCACATGCTACGTTTCTTTCTTCAAAATTTTCTGTCATCATTGTTCTTATATGTTCCATTGCCTCATCTCCTTCTAGCCGAACACCTTGAGCTGTAACTATAAACCTCTGCGCTAGGCTACTCTTATTACCCAAGGAGTTGAGATGTCTCCAAAATTTCTTCGCTGCTTTTCTATTCTTTTTGTTTACTTCTGACAACCATTGGGTCCCCTTTCTTCTAATCTTCTCATTAATCAAATTGGATGCTTCCCTTCTACAGTTTAAGAAGTTATTCCATTTTCTGCCTACATCAGCTTCTGGTTCACCCCTCTGCTTTGAATATCTGTGTTCCCTGGATGCTTCCTGACGTTTCTCTATGGCCTTCTTAACCTCCTCATCCCACCAGCTCTTGGGTTTACGTCTTCTGTTCCCTTTTGTCCTGACTCGTACCTTAGTAAGCTCTAGCTCAAATAGGCCTGTTAAATTTGCATATGTCCATTCTGTTTTTGTATCCTCTGAAATTACTTCCTGAATTTGCTGGGTTGCTATTTCAAGCTGCTTTTCCGAGTAAAATATCCCACCTGGTTGTTCGTCTTGCCTCTTACCTACTTTCATTTCTCTTCTAAAACTCACCTTATTACGTTTGTGATCACTACCTAGACTTCTGGAGCCATATTCATCTATGTTCATTACCTTTAGCCTAGCGTGCATCCTATGTGACATTAGTGCATAATCCATCGTCGACTGCAGGCCTCCCATGTTATGTGCCCTTCACACTTCTCAGTACTGCAGCATCATGTTGCCTGTTGAGTCTGTGTACCCGTCCATGTCTTCTATGTGTACGTTCATATCTCCTAGTATAAGATCCACTATACACTCCTAGTATAATCCACTTCGATCGCAGCGCCGCCACAGTATTTTTCCACATCGGGCGCCTCACTGCAAAGCATGCGCCGCCCCAGCCGCTCGTCCCACTCGACCGTATTCTAGTACACTCTAGCTTCTATGGAAGCTTCGCTACCAGGTACATCTACCTTGGTCGCCGTCTTTAAGCGGCCTAGGCCTAGGCCACGCCTAGGCGCTGAGCGATAAACCTGAGCGATTGCGCTACGAAGAAAAATGTCACAGTTTCGCCCTAAGGGCGAAGCAATGAATGCGATAGCAACACAGCAATGTCATACGAAGTAAGGTGAGCGGCTTTAGTAGCAATATGAATTGTAGTAAACATGAGCTGATTAAGTAAGCAGGTGTGCTGCGGCGTAAGTAGACCGACATGAAGAGAGACTCGATGACCACGAGAAGGCGCGTGTGAAACGGTGGTGTTGATGAGAAGCGCTTCCCGTGGGCAGCGCGTGCGAAGGGACACACCTGTAGCGCTGCACTGCCGACCCGGGCAGCATTGCATGTGTAGCGTGCGTTGGAAAATGTGGCCCGACTATTACTAACTGATTGAACAAGCGTGGTGTGAGCGCGCACAAACAAACATGAATAGATCACACTGAATGACTGCAGACAACGACTGTCAAAACGCTGGCAGCAAGCGCATACGCCGCAGCAGCGGGCGAAGGTACGTGCGGTCTATCGCTTCAACGGAAACTGAGCGGCGAATGCACGGCGCATAAAGGTCAGAGCCGTGTGGAGATAAGCGACGGTGCGAGCGAGCGACGAGCGCGGTTGTTGGCAGAGTAAAAGTGCGCCCCCCCTCCCCCCCCCCCCCCCGGTCCCTCCGGCGCTGGCTTCCCGCTTCCTTGCTTGCGCGAGGGAGATTGAGTGCGTTCGCTCTCCGTGATAGCGCGCATCCCCACACGCTTCCGCTCGGGCATACGGCGCGCGGCGAAGATTTTATCTATAGGGAACCTCACGGCGACGGCGACGCCGACGGCAGAAATCCGGTTGAAGTGTCCATATAATTGCTATCGCAATAAAAAGTGCGCTTGTGCGGCGGCGTCGACCCACTTGAGCTGAAAGACGCTGAACTTCAGCGCGATGTCGGGCTGCTGCTAGAGAGGCTACAAGGTCCTTCTATAGCCTCTCTACTGCTGCCTCGCGTGGTTTTCACCGACATCAAGGACTATCTTGTGCACGGAACAAGTTTTGTGTCGCACGAGCAACTAAAATCATACAAATTCATGGAAGGCCGTAATTATTTGACGAGCGGCTGGGTGCAGCAGCCGTTCGTCAAATTGTTGTTATTGTTGTCGAAAAGGTGAGCGAGCTTCCGTCGTTTATTTTTGTTCGCGTTTTTTCTTTTTTTGTGTGAAATAGCCATGCGAATTGTTTGTGCATCCCACAAAAACTATGTATGTGTTCACTATGAATGTATGTACATCCCATAACCACGGTAATGGGATTTCACGGTCGGAGAGGGATTAGATGCAGCAGTTGCCAGCGGTTGTTTTCAAATGGTTTTTAGACCTCCACAACCACTGCGTGCCGTGCATGTGTTTGTTTAGTGCTGGTTAGAGACGCGCAGCTTTCAAAAGAAACAAGTATAATGTATTTGTAACTTCCATTTTAATGACCATCAGCATTTACGTAGTACCGTAAATGCCATTCATTGACTTCGTACAAATTAGCTTTAACGTTGTTTTATATTGAAAAGTAGTATGTGCTCCAACTCGATCTCCAACTCGATCTTGCGACCTTATTGCATCTGTACACTGCTGCTGTCTGATGCGCACACGGGCCAGTTGACGTGCTTCCTCGGCGCGCTGAATGTACTCCTCGACGTCAGAAGCTAACTGGTCGAGCTGATCGATGTCGTCATACGGAATCATGACGTCGAGCATAGTTTGAACATCTCGACCATAAACGAGGCGAAACGGCGTGAATGGTGTAGTTTTCTGCGTGGCAGTGTTGTACGCAAACGTTACGTACGGCAGGATTTCGTCTTACGTTTTGTGCTGCACATCCACGTACATAGAGATCATGTCTGCCAGTGGTTTGTTTAGTCTTTCTATCAAGCCGTTAGTCTGAGGGTGGTATGCAGTGGCCTTTCGATGACTCGTGTAACGCAACTTGAAGATGTCGTCCAGAAGCTTCGCCGTAAACGCCGTCCCTCGGTCAGGGAGATGAATGACGGTGCGCTATGCCGAAGCACAATGTGATGCATAAGAAACTGGGCAACCTCAGATGCTGTCCCGCGTGGTAGTGCCTTCGTCTCAGCGTAACGCATCAAGTAATCGGTTGCAACAATGATCCCCTTTTGCTTGAGGAAGACAAGGAAAATGGTCCAAGAAGGTTCATTCCAACTTGGTCAAACGGCGTACGCGGAGGGTCGATGGGTTGTAGAAGGCCTGCAGGTTTGAAGGGTGGTGACTTGCGGCGCTGGCATTGACGATATCCTTTCACGTAGCGTTTGACGCAAGCAGTCAGTCTAGGCCAGTAGTACAGTTGTCGTACCCTGTCTAGAGTCCTTGAGTAGCCCAAGTAACCAGATGTCGGCTCGTCGTGGATGTCGTCGCGAAGGGCTTGAGGCACTACTAGAAGATGTGGTTTGTCGCCAGCACCTGCGTTTATTTTGTATAAGATGCCCTCTCGTAGGCAAAATAACGACAACCGTCGCGAAATAGGACGAAGGATGGATGCGATGGCACCTTCTAAGTGATCGATGATGGGTTTTAACTCAGCGTCCGATCGCTGTTTAGCAAGCAGATCCGGCCGCATATTTGGAATATCAAGTAGGTACACCGCATGGCAACCGCAGAGCCACGCTATTGGCTTACACCCCTGCGGGACGCTGTGATGTCACTCCTAGCAACGGATGCTATGTCCAGCAACGGATGCTATGTCCAGCAACGGATGTGATGTCACTCCTACTCTCGTTCTCGGTGCTTTATCGCCTGGCTCTTCTTCGCCAACGCCACGGCTGTGCCGCGGCCACTCGATCGAGAGGCCGTGGCTGTGCCAACGTGTTGTGTTCGGACTGATCGGACTGTTTTTCTCCAAGTGTATTGTTTTTAACCGCTATGCGGACGTGTTCTGCGGGGGGTGGTGGTGAAAACATTTATTTCGCTTTGGAGGGACAGGAAGTATGCTTGGACCAGCCCGTAAAGGACTGGGCCTTAAAAATACTGGGTGGAGGTTCCTAGTTCGGGACCCCAGTGGCGGTAGCCGCCGCCCGGGCGCGCCCAACTAAGGCTTGCTGGGCCTGTAAGTAATGGCAGCCGAGCAGGGTCGCCTCCCAGTCCTCCCGGGTTGGGTTGGGGATTGGGGGGATGGCCGGGTTGGAGGGGCAGGCCCACACCATGTGATAGGTGTCTGAAGACACCGCAGCACAGTGTGGGCAGTTGTAACTAAAGGCGGGGTCAAAATGTTTTAGAACTGCCGGGCACAGCTAAGTATTGGTTAGAAGGCGGAGAAAGAGCCGCTCATCCTCCTTCCTAAGGCCTTTACATGGGCGGGGGTAAAGGTGATGACTATCTTGATAGTATATTGTAATATCTTTAAAGGTATAGGCCGGATTAAAATCGGGTTCCTGATCGGGTGGGGAGGAGAAAACAGCCTGGTGAGAGAGCGCGCGGGCGGCTGCGTCTGCTGCCTCGTTTCCTGCTAACCCCTGATGAGCAGGGCACCATATAAGGTAACGGTGTGCGGGGTCCGTATCCCGTATGCAACTTCTGTAGATATGATAGGCTAGAGAGGGGGTCCAGCCTTGTTCGACGTTCCGACAGGCCCCTCGCGAGTCGGTGATTATGTATTTCGAATCGGAATGTGAGGCCGCGAGAGCGCGTGGCGGCTTCTTCCGCGTGTGTTGCATTGTGGGCTCTAAAGGTGAGGCCGTTAACTGTGTTGCTGTTGTGAACTACCGCTGCCGTGTACCATCCCTCGTGGTGAGGACCGGAGGCATCCACGTAGTAGACGCCTATTTTGTTGTGTTCTGCGGGTAGTGTCACGCCTGACTTTCTTTTATTGCGATAGCAATTATATGGACACTTCCACCGGATTTCTGCCGTCGTCATCGCCGTCGCCGTGAGGTTCCGTATAGATAAAATCTTCGCCGCGCGCCGTATGCCCGAGCGGAAGCGTGCGGGGACGCACGCTGTCACGGAGAGCGAACGCACTCAATCTTCCACGCGCAAGCAAGGAAGCGGGAAGCGAGCGCCGGAGGGAGCGGGGGGGGGGGGGGGGGCGCATTTCTACTCTGCCAACAACCGCGCTCGTCGCTCGCTCGCACCGTCTCTTATCTCCACACGGCTCTGACCTTTATGCGCTGTCCATTCGCCGCTCAGTTTCCGTTGAAGCGATAGACCGCACGTACCTTCGCCGGCTGCGGCGTATATGCGCTTGCTGCCAGCGTTTCGACAGTCGTTGTCTGCAGTCATTCAGTGTGATCTATTTATGTTTGTTTGTGCGCGCTCACACCACAGTTAGTAATAGTCGGGCCACATTTTCCAACACACGCTACACATGTAATGCTGCCCGGATCGACAGTGCAGCGCTACAGGTGTGTCCCTTCACACGCGCTGCCCACGGGAAGCGCTTCTCATCAACACCACCGTTTCACACGCGCCTTCTCGTGGTCATCGAGTCTCTCTTCATGTCGGTCTACTTACGCCGCAGCACACCTGCTTACTTAATCAGCTCATGTTTACTACAATTCATATTGCTACTAAAGCCGCTCACCTTACTTCGTATGACATTGCTGTGTTGCTATCGCATTCATTGCTTCGCCCTTAGGGCGAAACTGTGACATTTTTTTCTTTCCTCCGGCTGTGGGCACGTAGACGTTCGGACTGTTTTTTTTTTTTTCGCTCGCTCCAAGTGTTTTGTTTTTAACGGCTGTACGCACGTGTTCTGCGGCGAGTGCTAGGCCTGACTTTTTTTTTTCTGCGGCTGTGTGCACGTGCGATATTCGGACTGTTTATGCTATTGGGGGCGCCGCCGCGGTGTCAAGCCTGGCAAAGTGCTTTCATCACCAGCGCCCTTCGCGTCTCTTGTTGTGCGTCGTGGCTGGGCTTCGCGCTTCGACGACCTCGCGTTTTCTAGAGCGAGACTTTCCGTCCCAACCACCAAAGTGCCCTCGTGCCCTACCGACCGAGATAATTGACACCTATGTACGCCGGTGCAGGACCTTACGCTGCAAGGATCGAAACAGTCCTAGAAAGAGCCTATTTTGTTTGGATGTTACAAAGTTATCTCAATAAATGTTGCAGGTATGTGCCAATTTCTTCGCTTTGCAAAGAACTCCCTCGTGTTTTATTTTGTTTTTCTGGTTTCCTCCATGTCCCGATATCCTTAATGTAGGGTACTTTGGAGTTGTTCCAGATGCACAATGTCAGTTTTATGACGTAAGTGGTGTGCATGTTAAATATTGTTTAAAAAGTGCTTTTCAAAAAGAAATTCCCATTATTCTACAACGGCGATAAAAATTGATAAAGACGAACTGCCATTAATAGCATTGGAAATGGTGCAAGCTAAAAACTGTAATTTAAGAGCACTGCTTTATGTGAATTCCTAAAGCACAGCAATTCTAAATAGTGGACACTGACTGAGGACACTGTTTTTCAATATACTGGCTGAAACTGCATTATCGAACACTTTAGTAGACAATTAGTTTCATCATCAATAAAGCACCCCTTCTAAATGATTTGGTCTCCATCCTTATCCATAACGTTCCATCTATAGCTTGCTTCTGGCCTGCGAATTGTTCAGAGGGTATATACTGTTGCAATTAGACAATGTTTTCTGCGACCACTACATCACGTTGTCACAGACACCGTGAACGAGGCGCAGACGCCGGACCAAATTCCAAAGCCGACTTATCAGCTTCCGAAAATAATCCCACGAAAGCAAGGACAATTAAGAGTGGGCCCTCTGGTGCGCCAGCGAACGCAGGTTGCTGTCCGAAGACCGAGTCAGAACCCAGAGTTGTTGAAACACAACAAAATATATTCTTCACACAAGGCAGTTACACACACACTTGCACACTTAGGCTAGACACAACACAATACAAATCAGATGGGTATTAACAAACACAAGAAAATAATTCACGACAAGCACTAAGAGTCCAACACGTAAATTACAAAATGAATAGGAACACTACGTGTCCAATCGTATTCACCCGTGTTGGTCTTCAAGTCAGACGATCTCGGCGTAACTCGGGGCAAATCTCGAAGAAGGAACTTCTTCCGGAAATGTAGACGCTCGATGAACTCGTCGAC
Organism: Dermacentor silvarum; assembly: GCF_013339745.2. Classification (NCBI taxonomy): domain Eukaryota; kingdom Metazoa; phylum Arthropoda; class Arachnida; order Ixodida; family Ixodidae; genus Dermacentor; species Dermacentor silvarum. Next base: position 174,722,527 of record NC_051161.1, on the reverse strand, counting down.
TAGATGGCCTGGGAATCCCCTTCTTCCGCAGACGCTCGGTCTTCACGTTACATCACTTCACCGGTGCGGACTGAACTCCCGAACTCCCCATTCTGATTCTCGCACGGCCGTTATATAGCTTCCACAGGCATTCTCGAACCTTCCTATCGGAGTCGGGATCTCGTAGCATGGCCAAAGCTTGGGAAGCTTCTCGTCTTTTCTCGTACCTTCGACCGCCGCTGTCGAAGCGTTGTAAAGGGGGGGGGGGGTGATGATTCAACCCGTTGGCACACGCTCACGCTATAGTTATCTCTTTCGACTCGCCGGGTGAGAAGGTGTCTCGGTGCGCGCGTGTGCTCTCTCTCTCTCTCCGGTTAACGTCGCTTCGTCGAGGCTCTTCTAGACGTTTCGGCGCCGTTGTTCGTGTTGCTGTTTGCTGCATATGCGCTGTCCCCTTCTGTTGAAGTTGCCGCGGGGCCTGCGTGTTCTTTTGATGGCTTGCGTGACACGTGGCGCGCGCTTGGATTACGCACTCTTTTGTGACACACGTCAACACCAAGCAGGAGAGGGAAACATTTAATTTGTTGGGATACATACTATACAAACATTACCATATCTAAAAAGCTCTGTGCAAGTCACGCCACAATAAGGACACAACCATGGCATACAGTTTTCAATTTATACAGTTTTCGCTTTAGACAATATACACACAAGGAGCTAGGAGCACATAATTATTGGGCATGAATTAGAGATAAATCTTGGAGAATAGAATCCATCGAAAAGCGTCATCGTCATTCGTGATGTTGGAACGAAGGACTTCAACATCAGCGCATGAATTGACGTGGTCCTTCACGCATTCCACCGCGAAGTGCGTCGACGTCCGACAATCACTGTCCGCAGCGGCCATAGCCGGACAACCGCGTTGGCACAGCCGGTTGTGAAAAACACTCCGGAGAGAGAAACGAAAAAAGTCAGCCGGAACACTAGCCGCAAAACACAGGCGTACAGGCGTTAAAAAAAGCACTTGGAGAGAAAAAACAAAAAACTGTCCAAATATCACACGTGCGCACAGCCGGAAAAAAAAAAAAAGTCAGGCCTACCACTAGTCGCAGAACACGTGCGTACAGCATTTAAAATCAAAACACTTGGGGAAAAACAGTCCGATCAGTCCGAACACAAGCCACGGCGGCCGTGGCACAGCCGTGGCGCTGGGGAAGAAGAGCCAGGCGATAAAGCACCGTTGCTAGGAGTGACGTCACAGCGTCCCGCAGGCGTGTAAGCCAATAGCGTGGCTCTGCGGCTGCCATGCGTTGTACCTACTGGATATTCCAAATATGCCGATCTGGCCCGCTGAGGGCTCCCAGGAAGGCGCTGTCAACTTCCTCGTCAGGATTCTGAGATTCAACAGGTGCTCGTGATAGCGTGTCAGCATCTTCATGTTTTCTGCCGGACTTGTATACGATGGTGATGTTAAATTCCTGGAGCCGCAGACTCCAACGTGCCAATCGTCCAGAAGGGTCTCGGAGGTTGGCCAACCAGCACAAAGCGTGATGATCGGTCACAACTTTAAATGGCCACCCGTAGAGATACGGCCTAAGCTTTGTAGTAGCCCAAATTAAAGACCGCGAGGCACTCCTTCTCTGCGGTGGAATAATTGGACTCGGCGCGTGACAGAGTGCGGCTCGCGTAGGCTTAAAGGCCCAACCACAGGCACGCTTCGCCACGCGCCGGCACGCGCAAATGCGTCAAATGCGTCAAAAGCGTCAGTCGCGAACGGGGAGACGCGTGCCGGCGCGAGGAGATTTTGCCAGCTGCCGATGCTAGAAAACCAGCGGCGCGAGCCGACGCGACGCCCGCGTCCACCAATCAGAGCCTGCAAACCGTCGCCGGCGTCCACCAATCAGAGTCCGCGAAGCCTCTGGCTGCTACGCCTGATGATGGCCGCCGATGCGAAGGCGCCGACACCAACGATCGTCCGAGTGCCTAGGACGCACGACGCGCGCGACAGTGTTTCTGAAAGACAGTGTTGTGATACTAGGCTGACACGACCCACGACCGTGGGTGGTGGAAGTGCGACGAGAACTTGTGCCGGCGTTCGAACGACGCCGCCGAACCCAACCTGCCGGCCCGCTGGATTCCGCCGATCTCAGTGCGATCGTCTGCTAAAACATCCAACTTAATCACGATTGCAGACGATTGCGGCAACGCCTGTGCTTGTTGTATGTATATTTTCTTGTGCTCGAAACGAATGGAAACTTGCTTTCGAAGTGCGAAGTCTGGATAATCAGCACTCGTCTACCGCCGATGGTGTTTACATTACGCGTAGGCCTAGCGCGTCCGTCGAGTTCGACCGGCGGTGAACGAGCCCAGCTGAGAAACTCTGCCGAAGGAAATGAAATTTCAGTTACGTTTTGCGCTGCTGTGATTGAAATATGGCTCTCCTGACTTCGTGCTGTGTGTGGTGTGGTGTGAATGAACCGTGTGGAACTTCAGGTGGTGAACCGCGGCGTATTTCGTGTGTGAATTATGTGGTCTCGGGACTCTGGTTTAACGGGCGAGCTCTGCGCTGTTTCCAGCGGCAAAGATAACTTGCGAAAGGCGAAAGACACTAGTAGCCGAGCAATGGGAAATACGCGTACATCTTCAGCCATGCCATTCGTTTAGTTGAAAGTGCACTCTTCGATTCGGCGTGTGAAATCTAGTTCAGTACAAGTTCACAGTACTCCTTCACTCACTTCTTTCAAGTGCAGGTGTCTTATGGGCTAGTTGGCGATAAATCGCTCGTGCAGCGCTCGAGAACGCTGACACACTGTAGGAAACGTGATACAACACTGTCATGTGTTCTTGTAGTTGAGCACTTGAAAAAAAAAAAAAATCTGTTTGCACTATGTGCACCGTGTGCAATGCATAGGAGGACCTGCGTCATAAGGAGGACCTTATGCATGCTGCTGCGTATACCAGGATTGCTTCGATGCCTGCTTGACAAGCAGCACGTACTGAGTCAGTGAAACTGCAATTGGCTTTTGATATATCTTTGTTTTGTTTATGGAAAGAACAGGTGGTGTGATTGCATGCATTGCCGGGAAGGGGTAAAGGTGTCATCAGTGCATTTCGCAGTCTGTATGCTTAAGCTGCCCAAATCTCTTCAGCTTGCACTAAAATGCAACTCGCTGTGATACTATAAACTGTAGTCGGGAAAAAGATTAACTCAAAACCAAGTTCCTAATGCATCTCGCAGAATGTGTTTAATTCACTAGTTAACACTTGCACTGCAACATTATGCCAATACGCAGTGCAGCATATGCGCTTGAAATAAATACATTTTGTAAAGGTGGACGACTGGGCCTACAATAACAAACTTTGTGTTAGCAGTGAAATAAGTGCTGCCATGCATATCAGCCACACCACAACCTCTGTGCACCCAACCTACTTCCTCAGTGGCACCCCCATGAAGACCGTTCGGACCCTTCCCACCCTGGGTGTAATATTCAGCCCTTCTCTCGACTTTTCCGCACAAGTCACTAGGCTCGTCGCATTCTGGGATTTGTGACCTGTCTCTCCCTTCCCTGGGGACCTGAGGTTTTTAGAGCACTCTACACTCCTCTCGTACCACCACAGCTTGAGTACTGCTCATCAGTTTAGTCCCCTTACCAAACTCATCTCGCTGACAAACTTGAGCTTGTTCAGCGCCGGGCAATGCACACCCTCTACTCCCACCTTTTCGATCGTCGCGAGCTCATGCCAGCCTACAAGGATCACCTCAAAGCCCTTAAGTGGTGCATCCTGCAATACCAGCGCAAAATTGCACTTGTCCGTCTATTCTGCAGGGCGCTGTGTGGCTCTCTGGAAACACTTATATTTCTTGTTCTGTCCGTCTGAACAAGCCATCAGGACAGCCTGAGCCCCATCACACCTGTACAGTCCAACGCCGCAACTCCATTCTTATACAGAGCTTTCTCTCCATTAGGACTCCCATTCCTTGCGACCGTAGTGAAACGGCACTCCTGTGCATTGTGCACCGTCGACTTCCCAGTTATTGGCTTGTATGTGCGTGTGATGTGTTCTGCAAGTGAGCAAGTGTGTTGTGTGTGTGTGTGTGTGAGCGAGCGAGCGAGCGAGCGCGTCATCTAGAGCAAGTTCCTGCTCTAGATGGCTGACTATCAGACGCTCTAGCGTGCAAGCATGAGCCTTACTTTTTTAAAAAAGCCTTGCGAGCTGTCTAGAGTGCCATGGTACTGCTAAGGTTATTATTATTATTATTATTATTATTATTATATTATTATTATTATTATTATTATTGTTGTTGTTATTATTATAGTTATAATGATCCCTACAACCACATTGATGGTGTTGAAGCCAGCATGACACATAATTCAAAATATTTTTGGAGCTTCGTGTGCTGTCATTCTTCTAAAGAGAGCACCAAAGAGGTGTCTTGATGAAAATGGTGATGATGTCTTGAACACTGGTGATGCCTTTGCAGAACATTTCTGTTGTGTCTATTGTGTAAAGGATGCTTCAAGTAACCTTCCTTCTCAGCCTGGCACAGTGTTTATGCTATCAGTCAATGAAGACCTTGTGTTCAAGTGTACGAAGTGCCTCAAACCTTCCCTTTCTTGTGGTGTTGATGGTATTCCTCCCACATTGCTTAAGACGTATAGAAGTGTCCCTGTTGTCGCAAGCATCTTCCATAGTTCCCTAAAGTCTAGCATATTTTTTAGCACTTGGGTAGGTAGCATGGATATTGCCCGTGCACAAATCGGGTGCTGCGAGTGCAGTTACTAAATACCAGCCTATATCTATCTGCTGCATTGAGTCAAAAGTGTTTGAATCAGTATTGCATTCCCTGCTTTCTGTTAGTGCTAAGAACATGGACAGCATGGCTTTGTATGCAGATGACTTAAGGATATTTAAGACTGTCAACAGTGTTCACGACTGAATTGACCTCCAAAAAGACATTTTCTCACTCTCAAGCTGGTGCAGAAACAATAATGGTATGTACTCTTAAATGCTTCCAAAACTATGGCATTAAGTTACACGCGCAAAACATACCATGTACAATTTTCATACGCCCTTCGGGATGCTCCACTGTCCAGTGTCGATGAAATCAAAGATCTTGGTGTGTACTTCGACAAAACACTAAGCTTCTGTTCACATTAAATATGCACAAAGTGCCCTTCACTCTCTTGGAATTGTATGTCGTATATTGCATGATGACCACTCACCTGTTCTGTTTCTGAAATCGTATGCTGCTGTGTGCCTTCCACTACTAGAGTATGTCTCTGTAGATTGAGGTACAACATGCAAATATAATTCTGACATCACTGCATGCATCCAGAATAAATTGATATCTGTCTTCCAACACCACTTTTGCCATTCTGGCAACCATAGTCCAGCACTCTCAAATGTACCTCAACTCACACCTCTAGACTCCCTTACACCTCACCCCTTCGATTAATGAAGTTGTTAGTCACTCATCCAAGACTTATTAAATCATGCCTTTTCGTTCCTGTATAAGGTGGTCCGTGGCATTATACTTTCCCAAAGCTGCGCAATTTGTCGTGCTGCAACAGTATACCAGGTAACATTCCGCATTCTCTGCCTGGCCTTGTTCCAATGAAGACTGTCCTATATATGGGTCGACTCTAAAAAACATAATAAGAATTGTGCCTGCATTGACATATTTCAGAGTTCATTTCCTATGTATTGTACATATGTAGATAATCATGTTGTATGATTAACTGCAGTTTACGCGTCCTTGTTTTCTTTTCCCTTATATGTTTCTCTATCTCGCATTGTTTTGTCTTCCACATTTGTGTTCTCTGTACATTTTGTCTCGCATATTGCTTTTTAAGTGCACCAGTCAGAGGCCCTCTAGCTGTTTCAGGGCCCTATAATAAACATTTGATTGATTGGTTATTGTTACTGTAATATGAAATTGATCTTTAAATATGTACTAGTATATTAGTTTAGTTCAGTAGCTTTTGTGCAATATTATTATAGTGTGACAGTTTTTGAAAGCATCCATTAAGTGTAATAAAACGCTGTTTGCTTGATCATATGCATTGTGCCATTAATTTCTTCTGGGGTTTAATAATGGTTGGCTGCCATGTCCAGTATTGTGCAATATATGGCACAGCAATTGTTACATGCCTCACATAACAAATTGAATGTCTCTCATTCGAAACATCATTGTAGGCTGAAAACAATAAACAAACTGGTATTTCTTTCCGTTTTTTTTTTTTTGTGGGGACTTGAAGTGTATAAATTTTAAAAATAACCTGTTTACATATATTTTTTTCATATTATGCAAATGAGCTGCCCATACATTTGAATAAGTGCTTCAAGAGTACGAATAAGTGCTTCAAGGCCTCCCGATGCGGTGTTGATGCTTCAAAACAACCTAGAAAAATTAAAGGTTCCATGGGAAAGATTAGACAAACAAGAATCAGGAGACAAGCTACGAAACTGGTAAATTTTGGCTGTTTGAAATGTCTCTTTGTGAGCGCCACAAGTGTTTCAATTATTTATTTATTTTTTTTGCTAATTTTCTCAGAACCCACTTACGCGTTTCATTCATGCACCAACAAGCATAATTATATTTATAATACAGATTTTTCACTGATACTTTGCGTAGTACTTAGGTAATTCTTACATAGTTGGCTGTGCAACGAACTACAAAAAAAAAAAAAAAAGAGATCGTACGAGAGCTATTGATGTGGCATGCCATGCTCGTGCAGGTGTTTGCAAAGTGATCTTGCAGACGACAACGCGAACGCAATCGCTGATGTCGATAGCTTGTGCAGTTATGTTCTAGGAAACCGTTGCGGCCGGCGTACATTCATTAATCAAACGTGTATAATGAGATGAGCGGATATATCATATTGCGATAGCAATTATATGGACACTCCAAGCGAACTTCTGCCGTGGTCGTGGACGTCGTTGTGAGGTTGTGTATAAAGTCCAAACACGGCAAAATCGTCGCAGCGTGCCGGCGGTACGCTGCGTGTGCGAGTGCAAGCTTGCGAGGGTCAGCCGACACTTGCTGCTCAATCTCGCGCGCGCGAGGGAAAAGGCGGGGTGGAAGCGCGCTGCTTCTGTCGCGCGTCAGGCATTGGGGGGGGGGGGGGGGGGGGGTTGTCTTGCTGCGGCGGCGGCCGCGTGGGTGTCGTATCTCGAAAGCGATCTGCGACGTGGAAAAAGGGTAAAGCCCCTATATTTATAAAAGTAGCGCCATTCTTAGATCTTGCCGCCACCGCGCTCACCCCGGCGCTTCCTCCTCGCCCTCTCTTAGCCGCCTCCTGTCGCCCCAGCCTCCTCCGCTCCCCCATTGGCCAATCCGTGTCACGTGGAAGTTCGCGTAGCGCTTTTGTATATTTTTTTCTTTCCAGCGCGCCCCGACTGCCATTCTCGGGCCTGTGCGACGAAAGTGCTGTACGCACAAACGGATCAAACGTGTTAGGGACAAGAACTTCATTGTGATGACATGCTGCTGCGCCTTAAGTTGCCGCAACCGACAAGGCGAGGGCAAAAGGCTTTTTTTGTTTACCATCCGGCGTGCGCAAACGCTTGCTGCACACTTGATATTTGCGCCGTCTCGCATCGTCGCGTTGCTACTTCCAAAACGGCATTATTAAGAACAGTTACTGACTGACGAAGCAAAATCGCGCCTCAAAAACGTCTCCGCAGGGCGCGATCGAAGTTTTCCTCGGATTTCCTCTGGTAGCGCGTTAGCTGTCGTCTGCCACGGCAGGCCCGACGCAGGCGGCGCCACTGTCGATATCGCGCCTCGATCGCGCTGGTCGCGCCGAGCGCGATAGTGGAACGGAGGAGGAGGGAAGTGGATGGCGCTACTTTTATAAATATAGGGGCTTTAAAAAAGGGCGCGCGCGCGCGCCTCCTCTTCAAAGCGATTTGCGACGTGAACTATGTTCAACTAGAGCCGGTAACTTCGTATGCGCTGTTTTTTCGACGTTTAGTTCGCTTTGAAGCGAGAGGCGGCACGAAGGTCAATTCGCTCGCGGATAAAGCTGCGCCTCCTTACTCCAGCGTTCTGACAGCGAGTTTCCGCCGTCATCGAGCGAGATGCGTTCATGTTTACCTATTCGCGCGCAGGCGCGGATCCAGGGGGGATGTCCGGATGTCCTGACCCCCCCCCCCCCCCCCCCTCAAATTTCTGCATCGCCCCCTCGCTGACAGGGGGATGGCCCTGTCGCAATATATATATATATATATATATATATATATATATGGCCACCAGCATTCTTCAAAAGTATTTTTCGCGAGTACCATTGGTATCAGCCCTGTAGAAGTAAAGCTAGCTCGCTCACAAGCTTAGTTGTATTCCGTAGGAGTGTGGTGTCGCGAAGTTGCCGTAGTTTTTCTCATGAACACCTTGGACCTCCTGGCGCCGACCGTGCCTTACTCGTCCCGTCGGTGGCGTCGAATGAATGAGGGGACGTCCCTTTGGCCAAGCACGCCGATGTCCGCGCGAGCGCCTTCGCGCCTGATAAACTTAGTTTCCCCTTGGGGTGTCAACGGTTGCCTCACTGGCTGTCATTGGTTCCGCGACCAACCTGCTTAATGAAAGAGATCTCTCGCTGAAGTGTTCATATATAAATAATAACAACTAACAGCTAAACTAAGAACTACGTATAGGCAACTTTTTTTAAAAACTGTAGCAATCATTCTGATCACAGTTACACGTTGACAATACCCAGCACGAGCACAGTACCGTTCGTACGCTACAAGTTTTTCAATGTAACTTCGCAGTTTTATTGTCGTACATTTTAATGCATAGGAGGCCAAAAGCCGCCGGAACGGTTTATCTAAGTGGCCGTTTTCGCGGAGCGGGGCGAAGCCTCGAGCAGCGGCTGCGAAGTGGGGGAGCCTGACGTCAGCGGCCAACGCCAGCGCGCGGGCCTAGGATGGCGTCGCGTGGTTAGAGAAACGGGAGCAGATGCGCGCCTTGTGTAAAAGGATGACGTCGCGTGGGAAACAAAACATGAAGACGCTGGCTCGCGCTCTCGGCTACTACGCCACATCGTTCTTCTTGTAGGTGGCGTCGTGAGTCTTCATACGCGGTGATTCGCATATCGTAAGCAACCAGCGTAGTGGTTGCCGCGTTGGAGCGTAGCGTTACGCCCGTATTCAAGAACGTTCCTGTAGTCAACGCAACACCTCGACTCAAGAGGAAATATAGCACCGCCATCCCTCCAAAGAAGTGGTCACTGAGCTTCATGATCATTCACGGGAATTCTTTAAAATTGTCGCGTCTTTATCAGTCGAGAGGAGGCGCTGTGCTCAACAAGGTGGAGTGGAGGAAGAGCTTCGAGTCGAGGGCTGTTTGAGAATAGGGGAGTTAGTCCTCCAAATCAAACGAAGGTGTATCAGCCGAAAACAAAGAATCTTCTTAAGGAAATCAAGGTGTCCCAACAGAACTCCAAAGATGGACCCGTGCCTACGCATTTATAACGAACCTGCAAAAGATCATCCCAAATTTTATTTTAAGAAACAATACAGGCTTAGATAAACCGGGTGTTCAAAATTAAGTTTTATGGTTTTCTTAAAATTAGACACTGGCAGGCACGTGAAGACCATCTGCGCAAATAAGTTATGTGGCCAGGGGGACACAAAGTGAGATGATAATTATCGCTGTTAGCAGCCGAATTAACTAAAATTGAATAATTAACTTTTTATTGACTGCAGTAAGTGCGTATGTTTGTATTAAAAAGTTAAAGGCAGTCGTGTTTCTACACAGTTTCACTTGGAAGAATTCTTCTAGCATGTCTGTGCTCCGACATATCCAACTCCAAATTTTAATTGTCGTTCGCATGATTAAGCATGCAACTTGCAAGAGAGTGAGGATCGGCGCAAAGCTCCTCCCTGATGTGACACCGCTGTTGCGTGCGGCATTTAGTCTGACAACGGGGCGGAGGCATTGGCAAAGATAATAACTGTCCCCCTTCCCCTCACGGCTGGTGAAATGAAAAAAAAAAAACAATCGAAGAACCCGTAACCGCTGTCGTAACACGCGACCGCGCAGCCTGTAAAGATGGCGGCAGCTGCCATGCCGAAATAATGGCGCGAGCGGAGAAGCCGGAGGGCAGTACGCGTGCGTAATGGTGACTAGACGACCGCGCATGGTCCTTGCCTGGGCTACGCAAATAAAGTGACTGCTGATTTCCAAGTATTGTAAGTTTTATTGAAATCAAGAGTAACAACGGCACCATCAACAGCAGAAACCTTTTTAGCTATGCTAACGAATATTTCATACTGCCGCTTTCAGTTTGGTGTTGTGAAGTACAAATCTCATGACAACACTTCACCCATCAAGATGTCAATGCCCTAAAAATGTTCAAAATGCCTCCCTTCCACAGCAACGCAAAGCATAAACCGCTCTCGCGTCGACTCGATTATTCTGCGCAGTACGACAATTGAAATTTGGAGTCGGATATCTCGGAGCACGGACACGCTAGAATAATTATTCCGACTGATACTGTGTAGAAACACGACTGTCTATAAGTTTTCAATACAAACATACCCACTTACTGCAGTCAACCAAAAATAGTTGTTCAATTTTAGTTAATTTGGCTGCTCACAGCGATAATTATCATCTCACTTTGTGCCCCCCTAGCCACATAACTTATTTGCACAGGTGGTCTTCGCGTGTGCCTAATTTTAAGAAAACCATAAAGCTTGAACACCCTGTATTATCAGGCACAGCCGCCAAGCACATGGCTGTATTGGGTAACGTCCTTTTCCTATAAGCTCGGAGAAACCGATACCTGGCTTCGCTACAGGTCTTCTTCCTCTTTCTGGGGTTTTACGTACCAAAACGAGTTCTGATTATGGGGCAGTGGCGCACCGACGGGGGGGATTAGGGGGTCGTAACCCCCCCCCCCCCCTCCCCCTGAGGCCGAGTTAACCCCCCTTTTGTTTAACCCTTTTTCTTTCCTTGCGCCTTTGAGTACTGCAACTTAGATGTAAGACGCGCAATCGTTTGCACACTCGCAAACTTGCGCAAAAAGAGCATTTTTTGACAATTTACCGTGCAGAAACTCAAATTAAGGCTGTTTAGATGGTATTGGCAAACTAAGGCAAACTGTCAACCTCCCCTGGCAGAGATCCTGGGTGCGCTACTGTTATGGGGCACGCCGTAGTGGAAGGCTCCGGATTAATTTTGGCCACCTGGGGTTCTTTAACCTGCACTACAACGCAAGGACACGGGCGTTTTTGCATTTCGCCTCTACCGAAATGCGGCCGCCGCGGCCGGGTTTCGATCCTGCGATCTCGTGCTCAACGCCTGAGCTGACTGAGCCACCACGGCGGGCTACAGGTGTTGCTCTAGCCGTATAACACGCGGGTTTATCGTGAGCAAAAACGGTAAATTTCGGTAAATAAGAAAGGCTACTATCATCATCATCATCATTGACAGAAGCTGACCCCCCCCCCCCCCCCCCCCTCAGAAAAAACCTGGATCCGCCCCTGTTCGCGCGTGACACCGTGCTTGTCTATTTAGTTAGTAGGCGAATGTTTACAAGTTTATACGGCCCATTAAAATACCATCCTTGCTTCGTATAGCTCTCTACTAATTTGCTATCGCAATCGAAGCTTCGCCTTTCGGGCGAAACTGCGACATTTTCTTTAATACACCAGGGAATATGTATGGGCTGGAGCGCTGGTGGCAGACATATCTAAATCATAACCGGCAAATTTTGCCATGACTTCCACTGAGTGAAGACGTTTAATAACGTGTGATTTGCTGCAGCTTCACTGGTCATCCACCTTCAGAGGGTGGAATGGCTCCTCATTTTCTTCCTGCTTCCCTCTTAAACGTACACGTACAGGTTCCTTATATAAACAGGCAGAGCGGAAGAGGGACTAGCCAAGTTAGCACAGTGTAACAGACACGCACGCTCGCATGCATGGAGAAAAAGCGAAGATGCAATGATAGATACCGCTTTGTTCTCCCTTTTGTGTTTGTTTCGGCGTTAAGTGGTTGACTAAGTATACGGACAGTCAATCTCTCCCTCTATTTCCCGCTCTCTTGGCTCAATCCGACCGAAGGGGAGCTTAGCGAGCATGGGCGGCAAGCATGCACACGGCTGTCAATGACAGAGAGATGGACAGAGAGAGTTTGGGGCTGACGTCAATGTTTATGTCGCCATGAATAAATTGAAACGAAAACTTTAGTCGTGCTAGTTTTGCTCTACTTCTCAGTGTTAATAAACCAGCTCTCTTTAATAATTTAGTCAATGAATCCGTTAATTTGTATTTATTAAAACATAACCTTAGTGCCTTCCTCTGCACCCCTTCCATTCTTGCAATGAGTTATTTTGTGTACGGAAACCAAACAATATAGGCGTGCTCCAGCACTGTTCGAACAAGCATTTTGTAGGCCAGCAAATTTTATCTGGGGGCGCAAGACGAAGGTGTCTTCTCAGAATGAAGAGTGCTTTAGTGCTCAGCATGTATATTGATTTCTACGTGAGGTTATTTTGTTAAGATGGCTTTCCCATCGGAGAGCGTATGTTAAAGTGCCACCTAAATATTTACGCTGACATGCACAAGTGAGAGGTGTGTCATTAATAATGTAAGTAAACTCAGATATCTGTTTCTTTCTTACTGTTAGCGTTACAGATTTTTCAGCATTTAGAGTCATCTGCCACTCCTGACACCAACAAAAGGCAGAATTTTGTATATGGTGATTATCACTGTGATTAATTTCGCGGTACGAAATACAATAGTCAGCGAATAGACGGATGTTACCATGTAATCGGGAAGGCAAATCTTTTATGTATATATTAAAAATGAACCTGGGTCCAAAACACTGCCTTGGCGCACTCCCGATGCAACAGGTGCTAAATTGGAAGCTTCGTTATGAATATACACGAATTGTGAGCGGTATAGATCGGCACAGTGACTCATGAGTGCACTCACTCACACTCGCACTCATTTCAAAGGGGTGAGTGCGAGTGAGTGTGAGTGGAGGTGAGTGCGAGTGAGTGCCAGTGAATGTGAGTGTAAGTGAGTGTGAGTGCAGGTGAGTGCGAGTGAGTGCCAGTGAGTGTGAGTGCAGGTCAGTGCCAGTGATTGTGAGTGCAGGTGAGTGCAGGTGAGTGCGAGTGAGTGCCAGTGATTGTGAGTGCAGGTGAGTGCGAGTGCGAGTGAGTGCCAGTGAGTGTGAGTGCAGGTGATGCGAGTGCGAGTGAGTGCAGGTGAGTGCGAGTGCGAGTGAGTGCCAGTGATTGTGAGTGCAGGTGATGCGAGTGCGAGTGAGTGCCAGTGAGTGTGAGTGCAGGTGATGCGAGTGCGAGTGAGTGCAGGTGAGTGCGAGTGCGAGTGAGTGCCAGTGATTGTGAGTGCAGGTGATGCGAGTGCGAGTGAGTGCTGTGAGTGTGAGTGGAGATGAGTGCGAGTGAGTGTCTGTGAGTGTGAGTGGAGGTGAGTACGAGTGCGAGTGAGCGCCAGTGAGTGTGAGCGGAAGTGAGTGCGAGTGCGAGTGAGTGCTGTGAGTGTGAGTGGAGGTGAGTGCGAGTGCGAGTGAGTGCTGTGAGTGTGAGTGGAGCTGAGTGTGGACGTGAGTGAGCGCGGGGCCTGGAAAAAATTATGGTGAGTGAGCGTGAGTGAGTGTTCTCCCACACTGCGGACCTATGATAGGCGATGACAGTACCGGGGTGGCGGTTTTCGTAGCTGAAGGTTGTGACAAGAACGTCACAGTGGCCATCATGGAGATCAATCAGGCTTCTTGCTACGCAAACACCTTGAGAAAGCAGGAGAGAGTGATTGCTTTCTGCGACCGCTTCACGGTGTAAGAGTCTGTCACATGCCACTTGAACCACGATACTTGCACGCGGTGGTAACGTGACAGCGTCGTCGATGACACGAAGAGGTGCTCGAGGGGGAGGGGGGGGGGGAGGGTCGTCACAGCGGCGCTCTTTGTCGAGAAAGTGACGAGGCGTTGGCGAATGTCGATGATAGCTCTGTGCTCCCCGAGAAAGTCCATGCCGATGATTAGGTCTCGAGAACACTGAGGGAGAATGCTCAAGCTGGCAACAAACGTAAGCCGCAAATCTCTATTCGTGCCGTGCACATGACGAGTGGTGTGACGATGTGCCCGCCAGCTGTACGAACTGGCGTTCGATTCCAAGGCGTCGTCACTTTCTTTAGAAGGGTGGCCAGTTTTTCGCTGATTATTGAATAATCCGCTCTAGTGTCCACTAAAGCAGTCAATTAACGACCGTCGAGCAATACAGGGATGTCCAAGGAAATTCTTCTTCCGTATTTAGCAGGTACTGTACGTCGTCGTCGATGTATCGTCGGTCCGCATGCGCGTCCTTGAGTGCGTCCAGGCAGAGCGGCCTCGCCCCCGAAGGCCGCTGTGGTTAGTTTTCCCGGCGCGGGCTGGGCGACCAACCCTGCACCACGCTCGAATACGTACCGCCGGCGAGTCGGAGAAAATCGCCGCGGCGAAGGGGATCGTGACTGGTGTCGAGATACCAGTCACGCGCTGCTGGGCAACGTATTCTTCAATTGCAGGAGGACGCTGGCCAAACCTAGGTCGCGGCGAGTTCGCTGAGAATCCGCGTAGTCCGAGCTCTCGATACGAGCACTGTCGGTAGACATGCCCAGCTTCGCCACAGTGAAAGCAAAGGGGACGGCGATCAGGTGCCCGCCACACGTCTGATTTCCTTGGGGCCTGTCGGTGGTCGTGGTATTACGAGGCCGCTTGGTATGGTCGGGGACGCGGTGTGAAGCGGGGAGGAAGGTGGGGCAGGTTGCCGCAAACCTTGCGAATACGACATACGGGGGCTGTCAGTTCTTAGTGGTTCAGCTTCTCTGTTGAAGGGTAGTTCTCTTTGCGCATGATGCACTTCGTCACGGACAACGCTGGACAAAGAGCTGAGCGTCGGCTGTGAGGGTACCGACAGTTTCTGAAGTTCTTCGCGGATTACGGAACGGATGAGCTCTCGAAAGAAATCGACGTGACCCCCGAGAGCTCCGAAGAAGTCCGTAGGTGAGTCAGTGTTCACTTGGCGTGCGTATGATGGTGCCCGCTGCCGAAGAGTCTGTTCCATGGTGACGGCCTCGGAAAGAAATTCTGACACTGTCTTAGCACGACTGCGCATGAGACCGCCGAACAGCTGCTCTTTCACTCCGCGCATCAGGTACCGCCCCTTCTTTTCTTCCGACATACTGGGGTCGGCTCGTCGATAGTGACGCGTCATGTCCTCGACATACATTGCGACACCTTCGTTCAGCATTTGTATACGGGACTGGAGACCACGCTCAGCTCGTTCTCGGCGTTCAGGGCTCGCATACGTCTCAAAAAGACGGCGTTTGAATTCTTCCCAGGAAGTTAGGGCATCTGTACGGTTCTCACACCAATCACGTGCGCCATCGTTAAGGCTGAAATATACGTTTTTCAGTTTGTCTGCGTCGTCCCACTAGTTGAACGAGGCAACACGTTCATAGTGTACCAGCCAATCTTCAACATTCTCATGCATGACAGCGTGGAAGGGATTCGGCGTTCGCGGAGTGAGTAGCGTACAATGAATCGGTGTAGTGCCTTTCATACTGGTTGGGGTGGTCGGAGCTGTCATTGTCTAAGGGAGGAGTACGAACTCAGGGGCTTGTCCACGGATCCTACTGCTGGCGCGGTGTACAGGTGTAACCACCTGTGCAGGACTGGAGCTCCTGCGGCTCGGAGGGGTTTGGTGCCTAGATTAGATTACCCCGCACCTCCACCAGTTTGTCACGCGCTAAGGCAAGATCAATCAACAGTACCATCAGCTAGACACGAAGAATGGCATACACGAAGGGATGGTTCTTCAGCTGGCGCGGGATCTTCGACTTCGTCGTCTTCTTCGCCGTTCTTGCTGGGCACGCAATGATGATCGTTTGCTGGCTCATAACACCAGGTGGCAATATATATATTGACACAAGGTGCCTTCAAATCTCGCGCGCCAGCCGTCTCCTGTGCTCGTCCATGTGTTGCTACGTACGAAAGATCGCAGAAGCGAAGCGGCCAACACGTGCACACAAGGCACGTGCGATCGGAGCAAGAGATCATCAGGCGGGACACGAAGAAGAAGAAGACGTGTGGAACGCTTGTGAGAAGACCGTGTACACTGGAGCGAGACTCTTGTTTAACTGTTTGTCGGGCACAAGCTCGCCCAACGTAAATCAATTAAACTAACCTTAACCAACTGTGTGTTACAATTCTGGTGGAGGTGCGGGGTATGAGTTCAAGCCCTTCTCGAGTCAGAGAACGCAGCCCGGACTCTCGCCGACTCACACCCACCGAACTGACTCCTGTTCACCAACGCAGCAGTCGTCGCCTACGTGGTGAGCCCCCCGAGTTTTTCCCTTTGCCGGATTCTCTCGGAGCGTCAACATCTGTTAACAGAAACGCTACCGAGATGACAACTCAGGCCACGCCAACTCACATCGTAGTGAATCCGCCGATGACGCCTGAGCGTTTCCATGGCGACACATTGAAGACGCAGAGGACTGGCTGGAACGCTTTGAGCGCGTCGCGGAGTTCAACGAATGGAACAAAGAGCGCAAGCTGCGAAACGCTTACTTCGCGTTAGAGGACAGCGCAAGAACGTGGTTCGAAAACCACGAAGCGACATTTGTGTCGTGGGATGCTTTCCGACGGGAGTTGCTTGCCACTTACCCGAGTACGGACCGCAGGGAGGGGGCCGAAGCTGCCCTACAAGCAAGAAACCAGCGAAACAATGAAAGCGTCGCCATGTATGTACAAGACATGTCCTGCCTATTTCGCCGAGCTGATCCGAACATGAGCGAGGACAAGAAGCTTCGCCATCTAATGCGGGGCGTAAAACAGGAACTGTTCTCAGGGTTGGTTCGTAGCCCGCCGCGCACGGTCGCTGAGCTTAGTTCGGAGGCGACAACAATGGAAAGAACGTTGCTTCAGCGATCAAGGATGTACAACCGGGAAATGAACGTCACCTCTTTAGACGCATTTCCACCAGTCTTCGGAAGCAGCGTGGAAGTCATACGGGAGCTCGTACGATCTGTCGTGCGAGAAGAGCTTCAGAGGCTACGACTTGACCAGAACGCTCCAACGCCCTCTTCACTGGCAGACGTGGTTCGAGAAGAGGTCAGACAGGTGACTGGGAACCACAGCTCAGTGCACACCCCCAAGCGCCATTACTGCGCCAGCCGAGCCTCTCATATGCCGATGTACTGCGGCAAACTCCCGGACGTGCTCAGGTCGCAGCCACTGCATCTATTAACAACGCGATGCCACGAAATACGCTGTCGCCACCCGAGAGAAGATTTAGGAAGGCCGATGTATGGCGCACTCCCGAGCGAATACCTCTTTGCTACCACTGTGGTGAAGCTGGCCACCTCTACCGAATGTGCCCCTATCGCCAGGCAGGACTCCGTGGTTTTCCGGTAAACGCACCTTGCCCTCGAAATGGTGAGCGTCCATTCGAAATTGAGGAATACTTGTCAACTCGTCAAAGCTCCCCATACACCTCTCAGCAACACCAACCCCGATCAACAGCACCGTTGAGGTATCGGTCACAGAGCCCCCGTCCGTCACCAAGAGCCCGCGTCGGGAAAACTAGAGTCAGCGACCTGGGGACGTAAGGCCGCTGCCGATGCGAAAACAGAAGAGCCTCCATCGATGACTCCGAACGACGACGAGGGACTCAGAAACCAGTGCTGTAATAGCGACGTCGCTTCCGATTTACGTGTGTTTGTTGACAGTTACGAAGTGAATGCGTTAGTGGACACCGGTGCAGATTACTCTGTAATAAGTAGTGAGCTTGCCAGGAAACTGAAGAAAGTGCTGACTCCTTGGAAAGGGCCACAAGTCCGCACTGTGGGAGGACACCTCATCGACCCGACGGGCAAGTGCACGGCTAGAATAGGAATACGAGGCTTCACCTACGTCGCTAGCTTTATTGTGCTTTCCGAATGCTCAAGAGACTTGATTATTGGCATGGACTTCCTACAGGCTAACGGCGCCGTAATCGATTTGCGGGAATCACGTGTTTCCTTTTCAACGAGGCACGCTGTCGGAACATTTGACACCGAAGAAAAATCCGATGCCCTCTGCATTGCTGATGACGATGTAGTGGTTCCTCCGAGATCCAGCGTAGGTGTTGCAGTAAGGAGAAACGCGTTCAGTGACTACGAAGGGATTGCAGACAGCAACACCACTGCAGACTCTTATGAGAAAGAGGGATCTGCATGGCAAGAGGCCTTGTTCAGCTGCGTGGCGGATGGGCCAACGTATTCCTCACTAATTTTGGAAATGAAGTGCAACATGTCGCGAAGGGAACCGTCATTGCAAGCCTTAATAACTTCGTCGAAGTTACGGACCTAAGCATTCCTGAGAATGCACTTTCGAATTCCCAAGATGTGGATTCTGTCCTTGCATCAATAGACATCGAACCAGGTCTATTTCCCGGACAGAAGGAGGAAATAGGGAACATTATAAGAGAATTTGCCGAATGCTTTTCCACTTCATCCAAGGTCCGACGTACACCTATCGCCAAACATCGGATAATTGTCGATGAATCAGTGAGGCCTATTTGCCAGCATCCCTACCGAGTGTCGCCAAAAGAGAGAGAAGCCATCGGAAGTCAAGTTAAGGAAATGCTTAAAGACGACGTAATGCACCGTCGGCAAGTCTGTGGGCGTCACCTGTGGTACTTGTAAGGAAAAAGGACCAGACCTTGCGCTTCTGCATAGATTACCGGAAGCTGAACGCCGTCACCAAGCGGGATGTTTATCCACTTCCAAGAACCTATGACCGGTCGCAGGTCTGAAATGGCAAACCTGTCTCGTTTATCTGGATGATGTCGTGGTTTTTTCTGCTACCTTCGAGCAGCATGTAGAATGACTGCGGGCTGTGATGAAAGCTATTAGATCAGCAGGTTTGACGGTAAAACCGCAGAAATGCCATTTCGGCTTTCACGAGCTCCTTTTCCTTGGCCATGTCGTCAGTTCAGAAGGCATTCGACCAGACCCTGAGAAGACTGCGGCTGTTGAAAAATTTCCAAAACCAACCGACAAAAAGGCCGTGAGGCGATTCTTAGGACTCTGCGCCTACTACAGACGCTTCGTGAAACATTTTTCAAGGATTGCCGAACCGCTAACGCGGCTAACAAAAGAAGACATGCCTTTCGTCTGGTCAACTGAACAGGAGAATGCCATCAATGAACTACGAACGCGTCTTCAGAATCATCCAATTCTTGCGCATTTTGACCAGGAAGCCGAGACTGGTATCCACACAGACGCAAGTAATTTATGCCTCGGTGCCGTCCTCATTCAGTGGCAGAATGGAGAGGAACGAGTGATTGCGTATGCTAGTCGTACTCTTTCAAAGGCTGAGGTGAACTACTCAGCGACAGAAAAAGAATGCCTCGCGGTGATATGGGCCATCAGCAAGTTCAGACCATACTTATATGGCAGAGCATTTCGAGCTATCAGCGACCATCATTCGTTGTGCTGGCTGGCCAATCTTGAAGGCCCATCTGGACGGCTTGCAAGATGGAGCCTGCGACTGCAGGAATACGATATAACGGTCGTATACAAGTCCGGTCACAAGCACAGTGATGCTGATTGCTTGTCGCGTGCACCGATTGAATCCACGGAATCTACACCTGTTGAAGATGAACAGGATTGCCCATTCCTAGGAGCTGTGACATCATCGGAAATGGCGCAGCATCAGCACTCTGACGCGGAGTTACGTCTGCTCATTGATCACCTAGAAGGACAAACTGTCGACGTTCCACGAGCTTTTATCCGAGATCCTACCATACGCAACGTTTGCATACAATACCGCAGTGCAAGAGACGACTCGAATGACACCTTTCCAACTCGTTTTTGGCCGGACTGTCACCACACCCTTACATGCAATGCTATACCTGTAGACGAGACCTCGGAAAATGACCATAATATCAGCGACTTCACAGAAAGAGCTGAAGAGGCACGGCAGCTGGCGCGACACCGCATTCAGAAGCAACAGCAAACCGATGCGAATCGGTATAACTTGCGACGAAGAGACGTTCTTCAGTACGCACCTGGAGATAGGGTATGGGTGTGGACTCCTGTACGGATGCGCGGCCTATCTGAAAAGCTTCTTCGTCGTTATTTTGGCCTGTACAGGATAATTCGCCGACTTAGCCCCTTGAACTACGAAGTTCTTCCAGAAGGTCAAGTAACCTCTTCACGACGGCGGCATCGCACCGAAGTCGTTAATGCCGTCCGAATGAAACCCTACTACGACAGACAATAACAGACAACTGGCCAACAAGCTTTCCGAATGACAGCCTGGAAACCACCGCCGTCTTTATAAGCATCGGGACGATGCATTCTTGGAAGGGGGACAATGACACAAGGTGCCTTCAAATCTCGCGCGCCAGCCGTCTCCTGTGCTCGTCCATGTGTTGCTACGTACGAAAGATCGCAGCAGCGAAGCGGCCAACACGTGCACACAGGCACGTGCGATCGGAGCAAGAGATCATCAGGCGGGACACGAAGAAGAAGAAGACGTGTGGAACGCTTGTGAGAAGACCGTGTACATTGGAACGAGACTCTTGTTTAACTGTTTGTCGGGCACAAGTTCGCCCAACGTAAATCAATTAAACTAACCTTAACGAACTGTGTGTTACAATATATATATATATATATATATATATATATATATATATATATATATATATACATGTATACGGGGCTTGTCCTGATTGCTCGCAGGGTTCTGACTGCCGCACCGAGTTCGACCTCTCAATTCTGTCAATAAACACCTTGACATTTGGTGGAGGTGCTGGGTACGACTCCATCAACGCTGGAACTTCGAAGCCGAACCCTTCAATCATCTCGGCCCATGCCGGACGATCCAGCCCAGCCTTCTCGAACCATGCCTGACGATCCAGCCCAACAAGCTGCAGTCACGGCACGAACTGTCATCTGTCCTGGCGTGCAGTGTCAGCGGGATCCTGTGATTGTTGCGGGTACCGGTGATCAGGACGTCGAGGACTGGCTCGCCTCGTACGACAGAGTCAGCAGGCACAACCACTGGGACGATAGGAAAAAGCTCAACAACGTAATTTTCTACTTGAGCAACGTTGCACATTTGTGGTATCGTAACCACGAATCCGACATCTCGACATGGTTGGCGTTCAAGACCAACTTCACGGAAGTCTTTAGTCGTCCTGCTGTACGTAAACTTCAGGACCAACAACGCCTGCGCGGACGCGCCCAGCAACCAGGTGAGAATTTCGCCAGCTATATCGAAGACGTCGTTAATCTGTGCAACAGAGTAGACACAACGATACCAGACGCCGATAAGATCCGGCATATCCTCAAGGGAATTGAGGACGACGCCTTCCAGATGTTGGTCGCCCGGGACCCAACCACAGTGTCTGTCGTCATTGCGCTGTGTCAAAATTACGACGAGCTTCGAAGGCAGCGAGTTGTCACACGACATCCGCCTTCAGAATTCGCTCCTGTCTCAGGTCTGCCGCTAGGTGTTGACGAGTCGCCTCTAATGCACCAGATAAAGGAGTTCGTGCGGGAAGAAGTTGCTCGGCAGCTTTCCCTGGTGCCCTTTACGAACGCGCAACCATACTCCCCACTGACACAGGGGTTACAGACCGTCATCAAGGAGCAAGTCGCTGAGTGCCTGCCAGCTGCTATTCAACCGCCTCCAGTCGCGGCGCCCTTGACATACGCTGACGTCGCTGCAAGGCCTCCCTCTTCACGTCCACCTCTCCAAGCTGTTGAGCGACCGCCCCCGATTTCCTTCTCGCCGCCTGCGCCACAGCTACCACGCCAGCCAAATCCTTGGCGCACAGCCGACAACCGCCCAATTTGCTACCATTGTGGTATTCCGGGACACGTTGCCCGCTTTTTGACGCCTTATGCAGCCTACTTACGATTACCGCCGACCCATGAACAGTTACGCCCCTCGACAGCTATAATTCCCTGTGCCGCCAGATGAAGCCCCTGTTCCCTACACTACTCGTCGTTCGCTATCCCCACGCCGCCGTTCCATCTCACCGATGAGACGCCGGCCAAGCACTCTGCCTCAGGGAAACTAAGTGTCGCAGTTCCGGAGGCGAGAACTGCGTCCCCTTCGCTTTACCCAAGGCCTCGAAATCACCCCTGCAACGTAATTGAGGTATACGTCGAAGGGATTCCAATATTCGCACTGGTCGATACGGGCGCAGCAATCTCGGTGTACGCGCACGACTTTGCCGACGGATAGGAAAAGTAACGACGTCGCTTTCCGGACTGTATTTGAGTACTGCGAGCGCACAGCCTGTCGAACCTTTGGGAGCCTGCACTGCACGTGTTGTAATCGCAGAATCTCTTCACGTCATTGAGTTCGTTGTCCTGCCGTCCTGCTCCCACGATGTCATTCTAGGCTGGGACTTCCTTTCGTCTAACAATGCCATCATTGACTGCGCCCGCGCCGAGGTGGAGTTGTCTTTTCCTTCCGCTGCAGCCGTGGACCAAGATCCTGTGACGCCTACAAAAATGCTTGTGGCCGAAGTTACCGATATACCTCCTCAGTCCACCGCCATCGTCTCTGTATATTGTCACGTAGTAGTGACGCTGAAGAAAACAGTTGTAAAACTGTGTACGACGAAACTGGTTGTTTATTGGGCGAACCTGTGCCCACAAAAGCAAGGTACACTCAAAGCACAACGATAGCGGCGAACACAGTCGGCGATCGTCGAAAATCTGATCAGCGGCGAAACGCGTCGGCTTTTATACCTGAGTCATCGAAAGTTCCAGATTAATCCCTGATGCCCGCGTGTCTTCCCGAAAGTTCTAGGCAATTCGCGTCGCTCATACAATCAGATTACATGAGCGTCGGTGACCACAGACGAAGGATAGAAGCATCGATAACGTTCGAGAAGCTTCCGATGCAGGCGCGTCCTGCGCCGAGTGATAACGTTTAACACTTGTTAGCCGGTGGAAAGTGGTCACCGGTGAAAGATAAACATGTATACGTGTCAATATTGCGTATCTGCACGTGACGCAACCGTCTTATTCACGCCATGCGACTTGTTCGCCCGTCGCCGTTCCCTTCCGTTGCCCTTTGCCGTCATCGCCATCAGTGCTGGCCGTGGTGGGATGTGTGTATGTGTGCAATGTGTCTTTCCTGCCGGTTACTTTGCATCGCGCAGAGTGCCTCGGTTACGCTCAAATTGTGGATTCTTCAATGCTCTTCGATGCTCCCAACGCCGCACATTCGACATCCCTCGCCGCGCTCGACAGTGCGACTCGACCGCCGTTGGAGTGCTTCCATCCGTCAATCTCTGGTGATTTGACATCCACACAACGCGCGCAACTTATCAGCCTGCTACGCGAATTTACCGCCTCCTTCGACTGCCATCAACATTCTCTCGGCCGCACCACCAGTGTCGCACAGCATCCACACCGGTTCGCACGCCCCACTCCGGCAACGTCCTTACCGTGTCTCAGCTTCTGAACGCCGCGTCATCGACGAACAAGTGAGCGATATGCTTCGGCGTGGCGTGATTCAGCCGTCCCATAGCCCGTGGGCATCGCCTATTGTCCTCGTAAAAAAGAAAGATGGTTCTATTCGCTTTTGCGTTGATTACAGACGTCTTAACAAAATTACGTGCAAAGACGTATATCCCCTACCGCGCATAGACGATGCTCTTGACTGTTTGCAAGGTGCCGAGTTCTTTTCCTCTTTGGACTTGCGGTCTGGATATTGGCAAGTCCCCATGGCAGAGGCTGACCGCTCCAAAACCGCCTTTGTTACACCGGACGGATTATACGAATTTAATGTCATGCCATTCGGCCTATGTAATGCGCCCGCTACGTTCGAGCGTATGATGGACAGTATCTTGCGCGGTCTCAAGTGGCACACGTGTTTGTGCTACCTAGATGATTTCGTTGTCTTCTCACCTGATTTCTCGACTCACCTCCAACGACTAAGAGAGGTATTAAGCTGTCTGACTAAGGCTGACCTGCAACTTAACATCAAAAAATGCTTCTTTGCTGCTCTTAAGTTTACCATCTTAGGCCACGTCGTATCGAAAGAAGGCGTGCTTCCGGATCCTGCAAAACTCCGTGCAGTTGCCGAGTTCCCCAAGCCCACTAATCTGAAGACACTACGCAGTTTCGTCGGCCTCTGCTCCTATTTTCGCCGCTTTGTGAAGAACTTCTTCATGATAATCGCCCCTTTGACTCAACTGCTGGCTGGAGACAACGCCCTATCCGCCTGGTCGAAAGCATGCGATGACGCGTTCACGACCCTTCGCCATCTGCTCACCTCTCCTCCTATTCTGCGGCATTTTGACCCCGATGCCCCAACTGAAGTCCATACAGATGCTAGTGGAGTCGGCCTTGGGGTGGTTCTTGCCCAACGCCAAAGTGGTCTCGAGGAATACGTCGTTGCTTATGCTAGCCACACGCTGACAAAGTCGGAGCTAAACTACTCTGTTACAGAAAAGGAGTGTTTAGCCATACGCTGGGCCCTTCGAAATTTCGACCTTATTTATACGTCCGCCAATTTGATGTCGTAACGGACCACCATGCGCTGTGCTGGCTCTCCTCATTGAAAGACCCCTCTGGCCGCCTCGCCCGCTGAGCACTCCGTTTGCAAGAGTACGACATCCGGGTTGTGTACCGCTCTGGTCGCAAGCACACCGATGCCGATGCTCTCTCCCGCTCGCCAATATCACCTGACCCTGGCAGTCTTTGCCCACTCAACTTTGTCCTCTCAGCACTTGCGATCGATGACATGCGCTCTGAGCAGAGCAAAGACCCCTGGATTTCTTCGCTTTTGGAGTTTCTCTCTGATCCTACCACTGTTACGGCGTCTACGACTCTACGGCGGCAGGCGCATAACTTTGTTATTCGCGACCAACTTCTCTACCGTCGCAATTATCTCCCCGACGGTCGGCAATGGCTCCTTATAATACCGCGTCATCTTCGCGTTGAATTATGCGCATCGTTTCATACTGATCCCCAATGTGCACACGGTGGCGTGTTAAAGACCTACACCCGCCTTAGGCTCCGGTATTACTGGCCCGGCATGTACAAGTTCGTTCGCAAGTACGTCCGCTGCTGCCTCGACTGCCAGCGCCGAAAGTCGGTCCCTACTTCCACTGCCGCACCCTTGCAGCCGCTTCCTTGCCCATCCCGTCCTTTTGATCTGGTCGGAATCGACCTTTACGGCCCGCTTCCTTGTACGGGTGCTGGCAACCGCTGGATTATCGTTGCAGTGGATCACCTCACACGCTATGCAGAAACCGCTGCACTTTCATCTGCAACTGCCCAAGATGTTGCATCCTTCATACTGCGGCATTTTGTTTTTCGTCACGGAGCCCCTCGGGAACTTCTGAATGATCCAGGCCGCGCATTTCTATCTGAAGTCGTGACGTCGCTTCTGAAGGAGTGTCACATCATTCACAGGACCACTAGCGCATACCATCCACAGACGAACGGGCTGACGGAGCGTTTCAACCGTACTCTTGGCGACATGCTCGCCATATGTACGTCGCGTCCGACCATTCCAACTGGGACGCTGTGCTTCCGTTCGTCACGTTCGCCTATAATACTGCCACTCAAGCTACCACTGGTTTTTCTCCGTTTTTTTCTACTGTACGGCCGTGAACCTTCCTGCACTATCGATACCATGCTACCCTACCAGCCTGATTCATCGGAATGTGTTCCTGTATCTCAAGCAGCGCAGCATGCTGAAGAATGCAGACAACTCGCCCGTTGTCTTACCACCGCAGATCAGACACAACAGAAGCTTCGTCGGGGTGGCTCTGACCCCCCAAGCTTCCTTTCCGATTCATTAGTTTGGCTGTGGGTTCCACCTTTAGCTCCCGGCCTTTTTTCTAAGCTGCTCCCAAGATATCATGGACCTTACCGTGTAATTGCACAAACTTCCCCCGTGAATTATGTCGTCGAGCCTGTGTCACCGTCTTCTGATCAGCGCCGTCGCGGTCGCGAAACTGTTCACGTAGATCGGCTCAAGCCCTTCTACGATCCCTCTATGTTACCGTATGCTTAGATCGCCAGGATGGCATCTTTTTCTCCGGGGGAGAAATGTAACGAAGAAGAAGTGCCGGTTAGCCAGGTGCATCTCCGGTGTATGAAATACGACGAAGAAGTGGAGGTCAGTCAGGCGCATCACCAGCGCTTTTACGCACGAGGATTATCCTGACTACTCGCAGGGTTCTGATTGCGGCACGGAGTTTGACCTCTCAATCGTTTCAATAAACACCTTTACATTAACACCTTGACAATAAACACCTTGACAATAACACCTTGACAGCTGGCACAAACGGCGACCTGAGCGAAGCTCCAGGAGGTAGAGCGGGCGAGCAGAGGACGGGGGACCGAGGAGCAACCTCCACCACTTGCGACGTAGCGTTAACACGACCTTTAATACGCCGCGAAGACGCGGCGGACCGATCACACTCGAGGCACAGATTAGTCTCAAGATGAGTCCTCACAAGCGATGAAGACTAAGAAGCCGTTGTGATGATGAACATGTGCAGCTAACGAAGAAGTGATTGAAAAATGCCCACACTATATATATATATATATATATATATATATATATATATATATATATATATATGGAAGTGTTATTGATCCTGTACGACACCGAATAGTTGTTTGTTCAAATGTAACACATAACAGCAGTGGTAACCTAGAGTTTGCCCGCGCGGCACCAGCTCCGAATACTCCCCTGGCGGAAGCATGGAAGTGTCGAAGGTCGCCGCCTGGCCAGCGCGCGCCCGTGTTCTCTACGGCGCGAGCGATCGTGTGCGTTCTTTTCGCGACGGCGAGCGCGATCTCATCAACCAGGAAATGTGGCACGCAATACTGCTGTGTTGTTGCTTGCCACAACAGCCTCGAAAAGTCGAAAGCCGCCAGTGAAGTTCTACAGAATTCCGGGGAGGTGGTACGAGGAGGACAGATGACAAGCGTGGATAACTGCAGTGCGCCGAGTCAAGTAAGTCACGTACTTTCGCATTCGCGTGCAATATCACGGCCGCTGCATGAAAACGCAACAGCAATGTGCCTGTATTTGGCGCATGGCCGTTTGTTTAGACGTGTCGCGTAGTTTAATCGTACAGTGAAATCCGCCGTGTTAGCTTAGCGGTAAATGCATACGTGTAGCGCCGCTAAGCTCGACGACGCGAGCTCGATTCCCGGCCACGGCGGCCGCATTTCGATAGGGCGAAATGCAAGAATACGGTTCTTGCCATGTACTTTGATTTTTGTGCACGTTAAAGAACCCCCGGTGGTCAAATTTATTCCTGAGACCCTCCATTACAGCGTGCCTCATAATGATGTTGTGCTTTTGGCATGTAAAACCTACGAATTTAATTGATTGTACTGTTCGTTCACTCGCGATCGGCAAAGACGAGCACAAGATAATTATATCCTTTTCTAAACGCTGCAACTTAAATTCCTAGTTGTACAGGCAACAAAAGGGGCCGCGCGTTACTTGTATTTTCTGTTGTGGCAATCCTTATTTAACGCAAGTTGCGGTCATCGCGTGCGTCGGTAAGCGGCAGATCGGAAAGCAGCTGCCCGAGACGCGCGCGTTATGTTTGTTGCTTGGCCATGCTTTAGTAAGGTAGTGCGTTGGGCGAGTTGGTGCATAGCTGAACAAATGAGTTGTGGCGCAAGGAAAGAAGAAGGAAAACCAAGGGGAGACAGGATAGGGCGCCAACTTTAGTAAGGTAGTGCGTTGGGCGAGTTGGTGCATAGCTGAACAAATGAGTTGTGGTGCAAGGAAAAAATGTGGTTGATCCCTCTTATATAGGAATCGGTATAGAACACGAAAGTGAAACGTGTCTTCACAGAAGTAGTGTAATGTTTATTGCACATTGATATATAATGTCTATTGGTGTTTTGTGGCTAAAGCGCCCTTAGGCGTTGATGCACCCACGCTGACGCCTGGTGGCACGTCTCCTCCATCACGACTACCAACGTCGATGACCATGAGCAACCGTCGTGCATATGGAAGTTGCACTACGCTGCACACGCTAGCACAACGCGAAAGACGAAGCACGTAACTGACACACTAATACAACGCGCAAGACAAAGCACGTAACTGAATCGTCACCGAGTCAAATCAGCGCGTACAGCGCGTCGTAATTGCAGCCTCCGCGATCAACTTCAGAAACATTTTCAGAGCTAATTGCGGAGGCCACGCTCCGCTGTGCTGAGTACGGTGAACGCCACCTAGGTGGCGTTGGTAGTGCTTCTTGATGCCAGCGTCCCTTCGAATGCTGGCATCGAGGCGTCGTAGTGCTGAGACCACCGAAGCGTTCACTGTCGGTGCGCGTTAGTGTCATAATGCAGTACTTCTCTTTTCTGCTCGTAGGCGGCGGCACCGCCCCGAGCAAGAGCGCGGGTACACGGAGGAGTGTTAGATATATAAGGCGCGTCTGTGTAGCTCTCTGCAAATGCGTTTGTGGCGCAATGGGTTAAACGCTCGGCGATCTATCGTCGCGGACCGAGAGGTCGTGGGTTCGATTCCCAAATTTTGCATGTTTGTGGAACTTTTTCTTCTGGTTTCTTTCTTTGTATTATGTTCGTGTACATTGTAAGAACGTCACATCCGTGACGGAAATACGTCAGTGAAGTCTTGGTGGACCCCGGCATAAAACACTTTCGTGTTAAAAAAGAAGGAAAACCAAGGGGAGACAGGATAGGGCGCCCTATCCTGTCTCCCCTTGGTTTTCCTTCTTCTTTCCTTGCGCCACAACTCATTCGTTCAGCCATGCTTTCTAGGTCGACAATTTCCAAGCATGCTTTAAAGTAATTGCCACCTTGCACATTCTTCCTGCTTCACTCTTCCTGCACAGAATCTTCGTTACGTGTATTAGCAGCCATCGGTGTGAGCTTACTTTAGCTGCGGCGGGGCATTCGCCCGACGAGAAACTATATATATATATATATATATATATATATATATATATATATAGATTTGCTTTGATGAGGCGTGTATCGCTAATTCTTGCGCTCATGCTATGGTCCTAAGGTAATCGCTGGTTACCGTGGTCTGGGTTCATTTCGCGGAGCAGTTTGTACGAGTGATTTCTCATGACCAGTGAAAAGATACCTTTTCTCAATAATGCAACGAGTTGCCATGGCTCTAACATCTGCATTGAATACGGCATGATATACATTAAATATTTATACAGCATGATATAAGGCATTATGCACATACGTAGTACTTACATCGTTCATAAACTTTATTGGCTTATTGGTGCCTAATGCATCTGTTCAAATTTCTGTTCCGACAGTGCTGATGGTACTCCCTGGGAGCCAAAATGAGAGCAGCCGTGTGTGCGCGCCCAGCGACCAACGAAACCAAACGCGATCGTCACCATCTCTGCACATCTCTGCAAGCATGCATGACCGCTTTGTGACTGCATCATAGAGAAATAAAAGTGACTAAGCTACTGAACTCGGTGTGTACCTCTAACTCGTTGTCGTATGCAATCTTGTTGGACACCTCCGACTCGCACTTGGCTTTCACTGTCACATCACCGCCCACAATTTTTGAACACGACACACGTGTGGAAGCAGACGCTCCCCTTTCTTGAGGTTGCCGCCACGAGAAAAACTGTTGGCGTCGGCAACCGTCTTGAAATC